>NC_086444.1:1240546824-1240846824 GCF_028390025.1 Pseudophryne corroboree | reverse complement strand
GTCATTAGGTCGACCACTGAAGGTCGACATGCATTAAGTCGACATGGTCAATAGGTTGACCTGGTCATTAGGTCAACAGGTCAAAAGGTTGACATTAGTTTTTCACTTTTTTTCTTCATTTTTTGGACTTTTTCATACTTGACGATCCACGTGGACTACAATTGGGAATGGTAACCTGTGCCAAGTGCAGCGGTAGCAAGGCGATGTACCTTGCCTGAAGCATGGTGAGCAAAGTGAGCCATGCGAGGGTTCCTCATCACTTTCCGAAGAAAACAACACAAAAAAAGTCCAAAAACCCATGTTGACCTTTTGACCTGTCGACCTAGTACATGTCGACCTAATGACTAGGCCAACCTATTACCCCAGTCAACCTAATGCATGTCGACATTCCATGGTCAACCCAATGACTGTCAACCTTAGTTAAGTTTACCCAATGATCCATAACACCCTTATACGCAATTCCCACAGTAGTAGTGACACTTACACATAATGACCACAGTAGTGCTGCTTATACACATCTTTGCTTTTGTCACTCCAGCAGCTCACCACCTGTATCCCTTCAGTAGCTTCCCCACCTCTCTTGTCCCTCCAGCCACCTCTCATCTTGTCTTCAAGATGCACAGAGCCTGCTCCTCTTCATGGATCCTCTTCACTTCAGTAGTGGTGACAGCATGACATCACATACACTGTGCCAGAAAAGGAAGCCACTGGGACCTGAGGAAGGGATGAATGCTGTCTAACAGAAACAGTACAGTATGTGTGAATACCAGGAGGGATGGGCTGTGAATGGAAGAGGACCGTGGAGCCACCAGGACCTGAGGAAGAGGGAGGTGGCAGCAGCTCATCAGTAACACTAGCACCATCTACATCATCTATTGATGTAGGTGATGGGGCAGGATTTTCTGTTGAAATTACCGTGCGGGGAAATTGAGGTTCCCCCTCACTTTATCCCCTTTATGTAAGAGAGTGAAGAGAGAATTGTCAGTATTGAGTACTTGAATTTGATTTGCAACACTATAGCCATGACATTAGGATCAAATCGATTGGATGGTGACATAATTATCACAAATCCAGTCAGTGGTTCTGCATATTTATCAGTATATATTGGCTCTGCTTATTTTCAGGGCATAGAGTATAAATAGGATGAATTTATAATGCTGGCAGGCAGTATCCCAGCATTAAGGAGACTGATGCTGGAATTCTGCCTTCCAATATTTTACCAGTGGTCAGAATCCCTACACCCCCCCCCCCCAGTAATTCCCACTCAGTTGTTGGGTCTACACCACCAACCAAGTGAGAATAGAACCTGTGGTGAGCAAATCTTGCCACTGGGCCCACAGCACAGTGGGCACAGCAAGCCCAGGGTGTGCTCCCTTTCCCTCTTACCAACTCTGACATCTATTATCCCATGTATCTGGTGAGGAAGTCATGGCCCTCATCCGTTCCTCCCCCCACAACCTCCCCACTTAATCCCATCCCCTCCCACCTCCTTTGCTACCTCTCTCCTTCTGCCTGTTCCCATCTTACCCACCTTCTCAATTTCTCCATCTCATGAGGCACTGTCCCCTCAGCCTTCAAGCACGCTCTTGTCTTCCCTATTCTTAAAAAACCTACCCTTGATCCAAACACTCTATCCAACTATCGACCCATCTCTCTCTTTCCTTTTGCCTCTAAACTTCTTGAGCGTATTCAATACAGACAGAAACCAAGTTGCGCTCAACAATCAGAAAAAAAACATTTATTATAAAAATTAACAGCAATTCTCCCGGGAGTACAATTAAAATAGATAAATTATCATAAATCTATATGGTACAGAATCACTGTGTCCAAATGAATGGTAATAATGCAGGTATTATTTAATAATTGTGATATATGGCCCACAAACGGTATGATGTATTCAACAATAGTGGTAATAATTACACTCTTTTAAACGCCATATAGGTCTGTGTGCCAATAATAACTCACTTCTTATGTAGAAGTCCCAAACAGTCCTTGTTCCGTGCGGACATATATCAGTTCCAATATTTCTGTAAATGGAAATTGTCCTTATGGAAGGTTTTAAGCACTCAAATTTATGCAGGGATGGACAGATGAGCTATGTCCACCAAAACCAAACCGCTGTAGTGGTGTTAGCAGGGAGAGCCCGGAGTGATGTTAGTGCAGCCAGCCATTTAACCCCACACGGGGGAGTGAGAGCGGTGTCTGAGATGGCCGCCGGGTTGAAATGGAATAGAGCCGTGCACAGGCTGTCAGACCCGGATCGCTGGATGTTGCCTCTGTGACACGGTGTCCATGCGCTCCCACCTGAAACGGCTGTGCTTACCTCCCACGGGCAGCTCCGACTGAGCCTCCCTGCACTTCACCTGCTGTGGGAGAGGGACTGTTGGAGCCACGGATATGTTGCGCTGGCTGTGTGTGAGAGCCAGCCACGCTCTGAGTGGCGATGTTGAAGTTAAGTCTCCTTGCCGGGCTCCAAATTGACCTCACTTGAATGAACCGCCGACTGGGTCAGAAGACACCGGAGCCCCGGCACCTAAGCGTCAGCTGTGCGGTATAGAGCTGTACAATAGAGCGGCCGTCAGGGACTGATCTCCTGTGTTGGCTCAAAGTGAGCAGGACTTCAGTTGATGAAAGGGTACACCTGTAACTAACGCGTTTCAACGCCAACAGGACGTCTTTTTCCAAAGACGCCCTGTTGGCGTTGAAACGCATTAGGATACAGGTGTACCCTTTCATCAACTGAAGTCCAGCTCACTTTGAGCCAACACAGGAGATCAGTCCCTGATGGCCGCTGTATTGTACAGCTCTATACCGCCCAGCTGACGCTTAGGTGCCGGTGCTCCGGTGTCTTCTGACCCAGTCGGCGGTTCATTCAAGTGAGGTCAATTTGGAGCCCGGCAAGGAGACGTAACTTCAACATCGCCACTCAGAGCATGGCTGGCTCTCACACACAGCCAGCGCAACATATCCGTGGCTCCAACAGTCCCTCTCCCACAGCAGGTGAAGTGCAGGGAGGCTCAGTCGGAGCTGCCCGTGGGAGGTAAGCACAGCCGTTTCAGGTGAGAGCGCATGCACACCGTGTCACAGAGGCAACATCCAGCGATCCGGGTCTGACAGCCTGCGCACGGCTCTATTCCATTTCAACCTGGCGGCCATCTCAGACACCGCTCTCCCTCCCCAGTGTGGGGGTAAATGGCTGGCTGCACTAACATCACTCCGGGCTGTCCCTGCTAACACCACTACAGTGGTTTGATTTTGGTGGACATAGCTCATCTGTCCATCCCTGCATAAATTTGAGTGCTTAAAACCTTCCATAAGGACAATTTCCATTTACAGAAATATTGGAACTGATATATGTCCGCACGGAACAAGGACTGTTTGGGACTTCTACATAAGAAGTGAGTTATTATTGGCACACAGACCTATATGGCGTTTAAAAGAGTGTAATTATTACCACTATTGTTGAATACATCATACCGTTTGTGGGCCATATGTCACAATTATTAAATAATACCTGCATTATTACCATTCATTTGGACACAGTGATTCTGTACCGTATAGATTTATGATAATTTATCTATATTAATTGTACTCCCGGAAGAATTGCTGTTAATTTTTATAATAAATGTTTTTTTTCTGATTGTTGAGCGCAACTTGGTTTCTGTCTGTATTGAATGTTTCTTTGAGGGATTGGCATTCCCTCTCCAAGTCGCTGCTGACAATCATATACATCACCACCCACCGAGCGCACAGTTTTTTGCCCTTGTTCTTGAGCGTATTGTCTATAATCACCTCTCTGCCTTTCTTTTCTCTCACTGCTTGTCCCATTCTAGTCAGGTTTCTGTTCTCTCCACTCCACTGAAACTCAGCAGATGAAGAACATCTAGCGAGGAAGCTTAGCCTCGCAGCTGCATTTAAAATGTATTGTAGTGGTGAGAGCCAATGTTTGGGAAGAGCAGTAAGGAGACTATTATAATAATCAATGCGGGAGGTGATGAGTGCATGGATTAGAGTTTTTGAGGTGTCTTGTGTAAGATAAGAGCATATTTTGGATGCATTTTAGGTGCATGTAACATGATTTAGAGACATATTGAATGTGTTGAACAAAGGACAGTTCAGAGTCAAGGGTGACACCTAGGTAGTGAGCTTGTGCGGTAGGGTAGATAGTCGCATTGTCAACAGTTATGGAGATATCAAGTACTCTTGACTGGTGTGAAAATAGTTCATTCAGTTTTGGCAATGTTGAGTTTGAGGTGGCGAGATGACATCCATGATGAAATGGCAGACAGGCATCCAGTGACACGAGCCAATACAAATGGTAATAAATCTGTGGAGGATAGGTAGATTTGAGTATCATCAGCGTACATATGGTACTTAAATCTGAAGGAGCTGATTAGTTTACCAAGAGATGAGGTAAAGATTGAGAACAGCAGAGGACCCACGACTGAGCCTTGTGGTACTCCAACTGATAGAAGTAGAGAAGAAGTAATATCAGAGAAGTGAACACTGAAAGAGTGATTAGAAAGGTAGGGTGAGAACCAAGTAAGGGCTGTGTCCATCTAAGAAACATACATCTAAGGAACATATCCAAAATACGACCATATCTTACACAAGACACAGCAAAAACTCTAATCCATGTTCTCATTATCTCCCGCATTGATTATTGTAATAGTCTCCTGACTGGTCTTCCCAAATATAGGTTCTCACCACTACAATCCTTTTTGAATGCAGCTGCGAGGCTAATCTTCCTTGCTAGACGTTCATCGTCTGCAGATCCGCTCTGTCAGTCCCTCCATTGGTTACCGGTATTCTACCGTATTAAATATAAAATACTTTTACTCACATACAAGGCTATTAACCAAACTGCACCAACATACATCTCTTCACTCATCTCAAAATATCTCCCTACCCGACCTCTCCGCTCTGCACAAGATCTACGTCTCTCATCCACACACATTACTTGTTCACACTCAAAATTACAGGACTTTATCCGAGCTTCACCCACTCTGTGGAATGCCCTCCCATGCACAATAAGACTCTCCTCTAGTCTCCAAACCTTTAAATGTTCCCGGAAAACTCACCTCTTCAGACAAGCCTATCAAATTCCAGACCCACCCACATAACCTTCAGTGCTTCCCTATCTAATTACATCCTCTGTAGAGTATTCATAACATCACATATCTTGTCTTTCTTTAGTCTCAAACCCTCCTGACACTTGGATAACTTTGTGGGGTATCATCATACAACCCCATAAAGAACCTAGCAATCTGGTGGACCATTATGCAATAGATAGCATCTATCCTTGTGTATCTATGCCTATTTCCCTATAGATTGTAAGCTTGCGAGCAGGGCCTTCCTACCTCTATGTCTGTCTGTTTTTACCCAGTTTTGTTCTATTACTGTTGTTCAAATTGTAAAGCGCAACAGAATATGCTGCGCTATATAAGAAACTGTTAATAAATAATAAATAAATAAATAGATGTGTCCTGAAGACCTAGGGATTGCAGTGTTTGTATGAGAAGAGAGTTTCAAAAGCAGCAGAGGGATCTAGAAGAATAAGTAGTGTGTAATGGCCTTTCAATCTAGCAGTGACTAGATCATTCACTACTTTAGTCAGTGCTGTCTCTGTGGCGTGTTGGGCATGAAAGCCTGACTGAAGTGGGTCCAATAAGTTGTGGGAGTTAAGAATGTGTGTAAGGCAAGTGTAGGCAAGTGTCTCAAGTAGCTTGGAGGGACATGGTAGCTGAGAAATGGGACGGTAGTTAGAGAGTGTGTTTAGGTCAGAGTTGTGTTTTTTTAGAATGTGAGCAATCAGTGCATGTTTAAACAGAGAAGGAAAGATACCAGCAGATAGAGAGATTATAGATTTTAGTTAAGGTTGGGATAATCACAGGAGACAAAGTTTTACTGACTTGTGAGGGAACAGGATCAAGAGGAGAGATAGTGGAGTAGGAGGATGAAAAGAGTGTTGATTCTTTATCTTCACTTGTGGGTTCAACTGAAGAGAAAGTGCCAGAGAGTTCAGGTAGGGAATTGAGTAGGTTACTGGCTGAGTTAGAGCATACCATTTCATCTCGGATTCTATCCATCTTATCATTGAAGTAGGAAGCAAGTTCTTGTGCACTGATAGTAGGTAGTGGGGGAGGTGAGGGATGGTAAAGCATTGATTTAAATGTATTAAAAAGTCCTAAGTATAGTGAATAGTCCCCATTCTCTTATTGCCTATAAAATCTAGGGCCACAGTTACTGTATGCTATAAGTGGATGTGTATGTTCACAACATTTACTGTGTTTGTGCTATTACTTATACAGACATTTTTATTTCCTAATGAAAGCGGCACTCTATGAGAAACCTTCATTACACAGATCCCACTGGAGAAGAGATGACCTTCAATGAGAGAGGAGATCTGCCCTCTAAGTGGTCAGTTGCAAACTGGGTTATTTATAAAACTAACACATCATATGAATTTGTTATAAAGCCTGTGACCACCTTTGAAGAATCAGAAGATGACCAGGTTTATAATATAAAATCAGGAGAAATCACATGGAAAAATGGCATGGTAAGAGAAGATGAAATACATTATATCATATACAGTAGGAATGCAGTTGGTGTCTGATACATGCAGATGTTCCAAACTATCCCTTTAAACCATGATACATGAATCACACATATTCTGGCTGACTACAAACTTGCATTTTACCTGGTATTACTCAGCTAGAGAACCTGTGTATTTCATGAGTGTCCCAGTAAAAGGTTATATATTGTAAGCCTAGATACATGGCATCTGTCAAAAATTTGTTACACAAATAAAAACATCATGAACTTCTGTGTATTAAATTATTTTGACTGGACATGGAATAGCTTCCTAGCTGAGATTAGTGAGATAAAACTGTAAGTTCGCTACAGGGATTGTTTAGAGAGCCGGTTGGTGCAGCATATTCTGATGGAGCCACCTTTATGGCAAGACAATGACAGTACATTGTGCAGAAATACTGTAAAACATATGATCTAATAATTAAACATCTCAAGCACTTTGAGTTTCATTAAACACTGGAGGTAGGTTGCTAAAATTTTGTTAGACAACCAAGAATATGCAAGAACTTTATGATGAAATAAATGTTATTTTATTATTATTATTATTATTATTATTATTATTATTATTATTAGTTTTAGTAGTATTAGTAGTAGTGGTTGTAGTAAGTAATAGTAGTAGTATTATTAGTGGTAGTGGTAGTAGTAGTATTAGTGGTAGTGGTGGAGGTGGTAATAATAGTAGTATAGATAGAAGTAGTAGTAGTAGTAGTAGTAGTAGTAGTAGTAGTAGTACTAGCAGCAGCAGCAGCAAGTAGTAGTAGTAGTAAATGTAGTGTAGTTAGTAGTATAGGTAGTAGTAGTAGTAGTAGTAGTAGTAGTAGTAGTAGTATTAGTAGTGTAGGTAGTAGTAGTAGTAGTAGTAGTTGTAGTAGTAGTAGTAGTAGTAGTGTAGTTAGTAGTAGTAGTAGTAGTAGTAGTAGTAGTAGTATTATTAGTATTAGTAGTGTAGGTAGTAGTAGTAGTAGTAGTAGTTTTCCTTCACCTCTCCCACCCGGGAATGTTACAGTATATTTAGTATTGCAACACAACCCAGGTCCGAGGCTGCAGGAACAATAACAGAGGTGACAGATATGGAAACAGTAGATATTGGGACATCATATTTTTGCTTTTATTGCTATTATTCTTAGATGGTTTCAAAAGGAAATAAAGGAAATAATGTGTGTAGTAGTGATAAAGTAGATTTAATTATGTATGTACAGTATGTAAACTTCTCTGTACAAATGGAATTAATTGTATTGTCCTTGATAATCAATAATTTATCTAATCACGATGGGATTCACAGACTGACAGAGCAAGGTCTGTGATCCCAGAATGTCCACTAAGTTTATCAAAATTGAAAACATAGTTTATTTAACCCAAGAGAATGATGGAGATGTCAATAAGCTTACTATGATGAGTTCCCCCAATGAGAAGAGTAAAGATTCTTCAAAGTTAATTATTTTATTGAAAACCCTTTGGCCACTAATTAGAAATTAATTCCCAATTTATTTGTTTTCCCTTTTTGAAATCTTTTTATATTTTTACTTTGCTATTGAATAAATTAATAATTTAAAATAAAAAATAAAAAAAACCACATGTACCTTGCACCTGATTTTGGATTACCACAGGTATGCATGATCCCAATACCTATGGGACACAATTATATAAAAAAAATTAGGTTAAGAGGTTTTCAGATCTGAAAAAAAGATACTCATCTCTCCATGCAGAATATCAAGATTGTATGTTAATATTTCAGATCTTAAAGCTGTGAACATGTTGACAGTCTTCTCATGTTGAAATGTTCAATGTCATTTTATCAGTGTTTAAAATACCAAAATCCTGATTTAGTCTACTATCTTGATGACAGTGGCCATAGGCAGACAGAAACTGAGACAATAAAATCAGGGTATGCTGTGGAAAATTACACTAAGTTTTCTCTACTTCTCCTTTACCACCAAATTCAGCACATTTTTCAGAATTAAAAGCATTAACCAAGTCATGACTTATGTCAGATGAGAGGACAGTAAATATTCACAAAGAAAGTTCATATGCTTTTAGGGTAGTACATAATTTTGGGGATTCATGTAATAAAAAAAGACTTTATAACAGCAACAAACAACCAATATGTACATGTGAAAGTAGTTAAGGAGTTGCTAGTAGCTATACAATTATGACCTACTAGTGGCTGTTGCAATGCCAAACCCAATGCCAAACATGATAAAAATACTACTGTAAATCACCAATGACATATCACCAGAAATGCAGATGCTCAGAGAGAAAGCATAAGAGAAAATATACTGTATGCACTAGTGTGAATTATATATGTATAGAAAGTGAAAAAATATTAACCCAAATATAAAAAGCATAACTTTAAACAAAATAACTAAAAGACAAAATTCAAAGATTAATCAGGACATGGAAGGCTTTTGGCCAAGCATCAGAATCACTTTGGCCAAGCATCAAAATGGCCTGTCACCCCAAAATCACTCACAGATCTCTCATGTACTGACCTATACAGTTAGAGCATCCATGAGTAATCTGATTAAGACCTACTGGTATAGTAATATCTTCAAATAATTTTAAGACATATCCTATGTTTCCTGTATTGTCTGTTTGCAGAAAACAATCAGTGAGGAAGGATAAAACACTACCTTTATGTATTTCCTTTTTACAAATCCTAAAACCAAATTTATTTCAAGTTCCAGAGGATAGAATGATTCAGTGTGATTTGGTATGGGATAAAGGAGGTCATTCCGAGTTGATCGCTCGCAAGGCGATTTTAGCAGAGTTGCTCACGCTAAGCCGCCGCCTACTGGGAGTGAATCTTAGCATCTTAAAAATGCGATCGATGTATTCGCAATATTGCGATTACACACCTCGTAGCAGTTTCTGAGTAGCTTCAGACTTACTCGGCATCTGCGATCAGTTCAGTGCTTGTCGTTCCTGGTTTGACGTCACATACACTCCCAGCGTTCGCCCAGACACTCCTCCGTTTCTCCGGCCACTCCTGCGTTTTTTCCGGAAACGGTAGCGTTTTTTCCCACACGCCAATAAAACGGCCTGTTTCCGCCCAGTAACACCCATTTCCTGTCAATCACATTACGATCGCCAGACCGATGAAAAAGCCGTGAGTAAAATTCCTAAGTGCATAGCAAATTTACTTGGCGCAGTCGCAGTGCGAACATTGCGCATGCGCATTAAGCGGAAAATCGCTGCGATGCGAAGATTTTTACAGAGCGAACAACTCGGAATGAGGGCCAAAGTGTATGTCATTGCTAAGGCACAGGATTATTGCTGTAGGTATAGCATGCCTAATGTAATACCATATGTTCAAAGTACACATGTTTCAGGACTTCTTTTTAAACAAAATATGTCAGCTTCTTAGAATAAAACATCAGTTGCACACACCACACTCATAACTGTTAAATGGGAAAGTGAAACAAAATAATAGGACAGTAAAATGCAAACTAACCAAAGTATACAGTTAGCTTAGTTGGCAGTGACCGGAAGCTTTACTATTAGTTCTACATTTTGAATTGCCACCAGGAGAAAATTAAAAACTTCTCTGTTTGAGATATTATTTATAAAACTAATCAAAGTTATAAATGCACCTGGAAATAAATTACTTTACTGTAAATGATATCATCTCAAGGAAAGGCAAAAGAAAATATGCATATCTGTGAAATTTACACAACCAATACCTGTGGAACGTTTTTGTCATATTCTGCAGGCTGGTGATTATATAATAGTCTGTAATTTCCTGAGATCAAGCTTACTGAAGGACCATTTCAAGTACTGATATGTACAAATACAGGTACTGCTGATTACTCATTCTGCTGTTAATGTAATGGAGCAGACAATGGAGATTAATGATACTCATTGCAAATAAGAAAATTCTCCCGAAACAGCTCAAACAAAAAAACAACCTTCAGAATACAGTTACTTCACTTCACAAGTAAAAGCATTAAGTACAGAAAGTGTTTCTTATTTCAGGCATATCCTGGCCACTTGACAATAGGAAAAAACAAAACATCAATAAAGAAGTTCCTCCGGTCATTGTAATAAAACTGGGCTATTTGATAGCTCAGTTAATGCTAATGAGAAATATATATTTAAGGAGTACTGTGAAGGTCTTCATGAACAGATATTTTAGTTGGCAGTGGCACTAGGCCAGACATGGGACTGTGGAAATACCTTATTGGATGGGACACTCTGATTATCATGTTCTATATTCTGATTGAGGGTTTTGAATATATAAGTGACTAATGATGATATGACTAATGATAAATATGACACACATGAGATACATAGTTTACCTGTGAGAATATATAGAAAAAGGGGGTAGGTAGGTGCACTGGTATGATCACCAGTTAATAAGTGAGACATTTGTTTATGAATTGGGGTAAATGCAAGATGAATATATTTCTTTGCAAATAATCATAGATACAAATATCCTCCCTGTGTATAGGACACAGGTCCTCATTAGAGTAATGTGGTGCTCCGAAGAGTTAGGACAAAAGTACACAGAATTAGAGACAAAATAAATCTCTCTCTCATGGGGCACTCTTCAACTAAATTGCTAAAACTTGACTTTTATGTATGGACTTACTTATAAACAAACACATATTTAACATATATAATATATACTGTACATAGGTTAAAAAAAATGTCTTTTCTACCAAGAACAGCCCAGTATAACCGAACCAAATATATGACTCATATTGCAGGATAAATGAAACAAAGTATCTAAATCGCTATATCGGTTATTTCCAGTAAAGAAAAATAAGAATTTACTCACCGGTAATTCTATTTCTCGTAGTCCATAGTGGATGCTGGGTACTCCGTAAGGACCATCGGGTATAGACGGGCTCCGCAGGAGACTGGGCACTCTTAAAAGAAAGATTAGGTACTATATCTGGTGTGCACTGGCTCCTCCCTCTATGCCCCTCCTCCAGACCCCAGTTAGGGAAACTGTGCCCGGAAGAGCTGACATTACTAGGAAAGGATTTGGAATCCAGGCTAAGACTCATACCAGCCACACCAATCACACCGTACAACTCGTGATAACTATACCCAGTTAACAGTATGAACAATAACTGAGCCTCTCTCAACAGATGGCTCATACAATAACCCTTTAGTTAAGCAATAACTATATACATGTATTGCAGAGAGTCCGCACTTGGGACGGGCTCCCAGCATCCACTACGGACTACGAGAAATAGAATTACCGGTGAGTAAATTCTTATTTTCTCTGACGTCCTAGTGGATGCTGGGTACTCCGTAAGGACCATGGGGATTATACCAAAGCTCCCAAACGGGCGGGAGAGTGCGGATGACAATGCAGCACCGAATGAGCAAACTCAAGGTCCTCCTCAGCCAGGGTATCAAACTTGTAGAATTTTGCAAAAGTGTTTGAACCCGACCAAGTAGCAGCTCGGCAAAGTTGTAAAGCCGAGACCCCTCGGGCAGCCGCCCAAGAAGAGCCCACCTTCCTCGTGGAATGGGCTTTTACTGATTTAGGATGCGGCAGTCCAGCCGCAGAATGTGCAAGCTGAATCATGCTACAGATCCAGCGAGCAATAGTCTGCTTTTAAGCAGGAGCACCCAGCTTGTTGGGTGCATGCAGGATAAATAGCGAGTCAGTTTTTCTGACTCTAGCCGTCCTGGAAACATAAAGTTTCAGGGCCCGGACTACGTCCAGCAACTTGGAATCCTCCAAGTCCCTAGTAGCCGCAGGCACCACAATAGGTTGGTTCAAATGAAACGATGATACCACCTTAGGGAGAAATTGGGGACGAGTCCTCCATTCTGCCCTTTCCATATGGAAGATCAGATATGGGCTTTTACATGACAAAGCCGCCAATTCTGACACACGCCTAGTCCAAGCTAAGGCCAAAAGCATGACCACTTTCCACGTGAGATATTTTAGCTCCACGGTCTTAAGTGGCTCAAACCAGTGGGATTTTAGGAATCCAACACACGTTAAGATCCCAAGGTGCCACTGGAGGCACAAAAGGGGCTGAATATGCAGCACCCCTGTAACAACGTCCGAACTTCAGGCAGTGAAGCCTGTTCTTTTTGAGAGAAAAAGGGATAGGGCCGAAATCTTGGCCTTTATGGATCCTAATTTTAGGCCCATAGTCACTCCTGACTGTAGGAAGTGCAGGAATCGACCCCCCTGGAATTCCTCTGTAGGGCCTTCCCGGCCACACACCAAGCAACCTTTTTTCGCCATATACAGTGAAAAAGTCTTGCTGTCACGTCTTTCCTAGCCTTTATCAGCGTAGGAATAACTGCATCCGGACTGCCCTTTTCCGCTAGGATCCGGCGTTCAACCGCCATGCCGTCCAACGCAGCCGCGGTAAGTCTTGGATCAGACAGGGTCCCTGTTGCAACATGTCCTGACTGAGAGGCAGAGGCCATGGGTCCTCTGAGAGCATTTCTTGCAGTTCCGGGTACCGAGTCCTTCTTGGCCAATCCGGAGCAAAGAATATTGTTCACACTCCTCCGTTTATTACAATTCTCAGCCCTTGGGTCTGAGAGGAAGAGGAGGGAATATATAGACCGACTGGAACACCCACGGTGTTACTAGTGCGACCACAGCTATCGCCTGAGAGTCCCTTGACCCAGCGTAAAACCTTTTTTATCTTTTTATTGAGGTGGGACGCCATGTAGTCCACCTGAGGCAGTTTCCATCAATTTGCAAAACTGCATGAAGACTTCCTGATGAAGTCACCACTTTCCCGGGTGGAGGTCGTGTCCTCTCCCGGAATGAACACTGCTGACAGTGCGCTTACTTGATTCTCCGCCCAGCGAAGAATTCTGGTGGCTTCTACCCTCCCCACCCTGCTCCTTGTGCCGCCCTGGTGGTTTACATGATCCCCTGCGGTCTGGCTGGATCAGAACCGGTTGGTCGTGAAGCAGGAACTCCGCTTGACTTAGGGCGTTGTATATGGCCCTTAGTTCCAGGATATTGATGTGAAGGCAAGTCTGTTGGCTTGACCACAAACCTTGGAATTTTCTTCCCTGTGTAACTGCCCCCCACCCTCGGAGGCTTGCATCCGTGGTCACCAGGACCCAGTCCTGAATGCCGAATCTGCGGCCCTCGAGAAGGTGAGCACTCCGCAGCCACCACAGGAGAGACACCCTGGCCCTGGGGGATAGGGTGATTAACCGATGCATCTGAAGATGTGATCCGGACCACTTGTCCAGTAAGTTCCATTGTCCTTGCATGGAACCAGCCGAAGGGGATGGCCTCGTATGATGCCATCATCCTTCCCAGGACTCGAGTGCAGTGATGCACTGACACCTGTTTTGGTTTTCAATAGATTCCTGACCAGTGTCATGAGCTCCTGAGCTCTCTCTATTGGGAGATAAACCCTCTTCTGGTCTGTGTCTAGGATCATGCCTAGGCGAGGCAGATGAGCTGTAGGAACCAACTGCGACTTCGGAATATATAGAATCCAGTCGTGTTGCCGTTTCACTTCCAGAGAAGGTGATACTCTGTCCAGCAACTGCTCTCTTGATCTCGCTTTTATGAGGAGATCATCCAAGTATGTGATAATAGTGACACCTTGCTTCCGCAGGAGCACCATCATATCCGCCATTACCTTGGTGAAATTGGTAATGACAATCCCGTGCCGCAATTCTGAGGTACGCCTGATGAGGTGGATAAATGGGGACACGAAGGTATGCATCCCTTATGTCCCGATTCATTTCAGGCTTTCAATGACCACTCTTAGCGATTCCATCTTGAACCTGAACCTTTTCAGGTATATGTTCAGGGATTTTAATTCAATATGGGTCTAACCGAACCGTCTGGTTTCGGGATTATAACCTGGTCGAATAATAACACCCTCTTGTTGAAGGAGGGGACCCTTGACCACCACCTGTTGAAGATACAATTTACGAATTGCAGTTAACACTGGCTCCCTCTCTTGGGGGGAAGCCCGCCGGGTCCTCGGTGAGGGGGCATCTTCTCACAGTCCAGTCTGTATCCCTGCGATACAATTTCTATTGCCCAGGGATCTAACAGGGAGTGAACCCACTTGTGGCTGAACTTACGAAGGTGTGTCCCCACCGGGCCTAGCTCCGCCTGTAGAGCCCCAGCGACATGCAGTGGATTTTTGTAGAGGCCGGGGAGGACTTCTGTTCCTGGGGACTAGCTGTGTTGTACAGCTTCTTTCCTCTGCCCCCGGCTCTGACAAGAAAGGACGCACCTCAGACTTTCTTGTTTCTTTATTCAAAAAGCTGCATTTAATAATGTCGTGCTTTCCTAGGCTGTGCAGGAATATAAGGCAAAATATCAGAATTACCAGCTATAGCTGTGGAGACCAGGCCCGAGAACCTTTCTCCACACAATCCTCAGCCTTCCATATGCCTCTTAAGTCGGCATCATCTGTCCAATGTATATTCTACAGGACACGTCAAGCAGAAATCGACATAGCTTTTGTCTCTAGGACCCAGTATACTCATGTCCCTTTGGGCATGCTTTATAATTATATATCTATCACTTAAGACAGCATCTTAAAATATTTATATGCATACTAGGGTCTCAATCTCTGCTGATAAGGTACCTGTCCACGCTGCCACAGCGCTATAAACCCATGCCGACACAATCGCCGGTCTGGGTAGTATACTAGAATGTGCACACTATCTGCAGGATCCCTGAGAATAGCTAGTGCAAACAGGACACCCAAGGGGAAGATTCTCAACACATCCTGGCCCTAGTGGGGAAAGTATACAGCCTGAGAATTCTCTTGTGGGAAGCTGCCGTCTCTTGTCTGGAGATTCCCGCTCTTTTTACTCATGAGAAGAGGGAAATTTACCTCAGCATTCTTCCCCTTAACATGTGTACTCTCGTGTCAGGGACAGATGAGTCATCAGTGATATGCAAATCATCTTTTATTCCAATAATCATATATTGAATATCTTTTAGCCCTCTTGGCTGTAACTTTGCATTATCGTAGTCGACAGTGGAGTTAAACTCCGTGTCGATACTTTGTTATTTTGAATAGTGAGCATAGAGAGACACTGAAGGACTCTGTGACATAGGGACAGACCAGGGTAGATTTCCTTTCTGTTCCCTAACCTTTTGTGCAATAATTTTACCTCAGCACTTACACATATCTAAACAGGTGTCGGCGTTGTTGACGGAGACACCCTCCCACACACTTATCCGCTCTATCACCTCCTAAGAGGAGCCTTTTACCTCATACATGTCGACACACGCGTACCGACACACCACACACACAGGGGATGCTCTATTTGAAGACAGTTCCCCCACCAGGCCCTTTGGAGAGACAGAGAGAGAGTATGCCAGCACACACCACAGCGCTATATATTACAGGGATGTACACTATACTGAGTGATATTTCCCCAATAGCAGCTTATATACACAGTTTTGCGCCTAAATTTATGTGCCCCCCCTCTCTTTTTTACCCTTTGTGTACCAGGATACTGCAGGGGAGAGCCTGGGGAGCTTCCTTCCAGCTGAGCTGTGAAGAGAAAATGGCGCCGGTGTGCTGAGGAAGAAGGCCCGGCCCCCTCAGCGGCGGGCTTCTGTCCTTTTATGTACTTTAATGGCGGGGGTTAATGCACATATACAGTTTATCAGACTGTATTATGTGCTTTTCGACAAGTAAGGTAATCTAATTGCTGCCCAGGGTGCCCCCCCCCAGCGCCCTGCACCCATCAGTGACCGGAGTGTGTGGTGTGCTAAGGGAGCAATGGCGCACAGCTGCAGTGCTGTGCGCTACCTTAATGAAGACCGGAGTCTTCAGCCGCCGATTTTCAACTTCTCTTCGTTCTTCTGGCTCTGCAAGGGGGACGGCGGCGCGGCTCTGGGACCGGACGACCGAGGACTGGGCCTGTGTTCGATCCCTCTGGAGCTAATGGTGTCCAGTAGCCTTAGAAGCCCAAGCTAGCTGCAAGCAGGTAGGTTCGCTTCTCTCCCCTCAGTCCCACGTAGCAGTGAGTCTGTTGCCAGCAGATCTCACTGAAAATAAAAAACCTTTTCTAGGAAGCTCAGGAGAGCCCCTAGGGTGCATACAGCTCTGGCCGGGCACAGATACTAACTGGGGTCTGGAGGAGAGGCATAGAGGGAGGAGCCAGTGCACACCAGATATAGTAACTAATCTTTCTTTTAAGAGTGCCCAGTCTCCTGCGGAGCCCGTCTATACCCGATGGTCCTTACGGAGTACCCAGCATCCACTAGGACGTCAGAGAAATGACATTGTCATATGCTCATTCAAAATCATCTATAGTACCAAGTATTCATAAATAATTTCTGAGATAATTGTTAATGCAAATCTCAAGATAGAGCAATATGTACGTCAGATTCTCTGTATAACGCCCTTAAATCACATTCTCCCAGTTCCTTGTCAGAAGGATGGGATTTTGTATCATAAACATATTTTTCATGTAGACAGGTGGCAACACAATGATTAAATCTACAGGTAAGTCTCTATAATATCTTGCCACCATAGTGATACTCTTATTGTTATTATCCAAACCAAACCAATATAGCTGCAATGCAGAAATTTACCCTAGGTAAATATAAATCGTCTACCATAATTATCCACCATATATGTTTGTATCTAATCATATTATATATATATATATATATATATATATATATACTGCACTGTTGGGTCCTGCACTGCTCATCCCCGCTGGGTATTTGCTCCGGTGCCCTCCTTTAGCAATGGTAGCTCAATATATGCACGGTAGAAGGCGGCACTCGGAGACTTTCATCTATTCAAAAAAGCGTGCTTTAATCAACGTTTCGGGAGACGTGCTCCCTTCCTCAGGACACAGCAAACAAGTGTACAAACTGTGCAAAACAACATTTAAATAGCTTACCAGCCCCTGGCTCGCCCGTTCCCGCCGCAGGCAGCAGCGTCCCGTTCCACGGCGCCCGCACTTTCGGGTTCAGATGACTCCGCCCCTTGGCAGGGACGTCCTTCCGTGGACGGGCAATGCCGCTGCTGCCGGGGTAAACACAGGAAGTGACAGCACGTTACCATGGGGATGTAACTACACAATAACAACACATATCAGGCATATTGACGTGACATGTAAAATGTGACCACATACTGCGGAAATGAGTGTTTTAAACATTAAACAAACCCCAAAGTGCACATTAAGACACACACTGCATAAAGCAAGAGTGTGATGACAAACATGAAAACCATATCTAAAATTCATTTTTTTTTATAAATATGTAAGAAATGCATGATATTCATTCAAGGCATATCCCCTCTTCTGTTAAATATACTACTTTATTCAATTTAATAATTTGATAATTTAATAATGATCTAACCCGTAATGGGACACTGGTTAAAATCACACAAAACATTGGTGACGGACATCACATATACCTAACACCAAATATGCGTGCCAATATTTTTCAGATTTTTACATATCAATACAGAGTGGCCTATTCCTATACTGCGGTTGCACATACCGCCTTGCTCAAAAGGGCCACTGCCTATGGATGGAGTATTAGCCTCACCTCCTGACTTTAAAGAAAACAATTAAGGCTCAAGTATTGATACAAGCCCCGCGGGTGGATCATGTCCAATTTATGGATCCACCTTGCCTCAAGTTGTAACAATTTATTGGCACGGTTACCTCCCCGCAATGAATCTGGGACCTGATCCACTATTTTGTACCGTACCAATGCCATACTGTGGCGCATCTGTGCAAAGTGACGCGCCACTGGTTGGTCACTTTTGCCCGCTGTTAATGCCGCCCTGATGGTGGATCGGTGTTGGGCCATCCTTTCTTTAAACATGCACTGTGTTTTTCCCACTTTGTATAAACTACATGGGCAAATCAGCACATAAATGACAAACACTGAACTACATGTGAGTGCTCATTGAATCCTGATCTTTCTTCCTGTGTGGGGATGCGTGATGGCGGAGTCATCTGAACCCGGAAGTGCAGGCGCCGTGGAACAGGACGCCGCTGCCTGCGGTGGGAAAGGGCTAGACAGGGGCTGGTAAGCTGTTTAAATGTTGTTTTGCACAGTTTGTACACTTGTTTGCTGTGTCCTGAGGAAGGGAGCACGTCTCCCGAAACGTTGATTAAAACACGCTTTTTTGAATAGATGAAAGTCTCCGAGTGCCGCCTTCTACCGTGCATATATTGAGCTACCATTGCTAAAGGAGGGCACTGGAGCAAATACCCAGCGGGGAGGAGGAGTGCCGGACCCAACAGTGCAGTATATTTGGGGGACAGGGAGTTGCTATCTCCAGATCCCACCAGGTCTGTGGCTCCCTCATACTGGTTTATTGGAACCACTCACCTGGATACTGGCGCAGCAAGTAAACACGGGAGCACTGGACACTTGCACTTTGCACTTTTTTCCTTTTTTTCTTTTCATTTGTTTTTTCTTGGTATATCCCAGTGACAGCCTCCCATTTGTCTGGTATACATATTAGGTGTATATACACTGGAGCGAACATTCTGACTCTCCCATATAACAACATGGCCACGTCGGAACTGGACCCTGGTGATGCTCAAGCCTATTTGCTACAATGTGACAATTATGATGTATTAAGTTTTTCAGACATTGAGGCCGAAAGTATCTTGTTAAAGGAGCCAGCCTTTGAAGAAAACTTGACCTCCTCAAATGAGGAGTTATTCCGTGAGCGGTTTAAATTACGCAAAAGAGAAGTAGACTTCATGTATCACGGGCGCACTCTTTCAGATTATTACAGAAACAAGCAGATTCCGAGGGGGTTCCGGGTCCAGAACACCCCGACCATCGGGCGGCACAATGCCAGTTTCTGTAGACGGTGGATCTCGGTCCTTAATAAATGCGCCATGGACCTCATGCTCCTGGTTGGTATAAGTTCACATGGTCGACCATGTTATGGTCGACAGTCATTAGGTCGACCACTATTGGTCGACGTTGACATGGTCGACATGGACACATGGTCGACACATGAAAATGGTCGACACATGAAAAGGTCGACATGAGTTTTTTTAACTTTTTTCTTTTGGGGAACTTTTCCATACTTTACGAACCACGTGGACTACGATTGGAATGGTAATCTGTGCAGAGCGAAGCGGTAGCGGAGCGAAGCACCATGCCCGAAGCATGGCGAGCAAAGCGAGCCATGCGAGGGGACGCGGTGCACTAATTGGGGTTCCCAGTCACTTTACGCAAAAAATTACACCAAAAAAGTAAAAAAACTCATGTCGACCTTTTCATGTGTCGACCTTTAATGTGTCGACCATTTCCTTTGTCGACCATGTGTACATGTCGACCGTGTCAATGTCGACCAATAGTGGTCGACCTAATGATTGTCGACCATAACATGGTCGACCATTCATACCGGTACCCTCCTGGTTATAGAGGAATCCACCTGTGAGGTCAATGTGACTAGAGAGAAGCTACGTAATTTTGAGGAACAGCACTTGCAAACGCTCACTGATGATATAATGACCAACTGGTTGGATAAACTTAAAAACCAGGTGGAGACTTATAGGCTTGAGCTGCTGAAATGCAAAAAGGACAAATTATATAAAGTTCAAGCAGCACCGAGTGTACACCTGGCTCTCCAAACTGGCGGGGGCACCAGCCAGAGGGAATACCATGAGGTCCTTTAAACGGAGGACACAGCGACAACAATACAGCACGTCTGCTAGTGAAATGGAGGAAACAGCATTTTCTGATTCTGCAGTCTCTACTCAGGGTGTTCCTTTAGGGGCAGTGACCCGTGCCCCGGCATCTGGAAAAAGAAGAAACCTTCCAGACGGGGGGGGCCAGTCCAGGCAGCAGGCGGGGAGGAAGACCTCCCAGGGCGCCACGGACTTGATCTTTAATTTATCACGGACTACCCTGACAGAGGCTGAACTGGCCGTCCTCAGTAGAGGTTTGTCTTATGTCCCTACTAAAACCCCGGACACTTTTCAATGGAAGGTTGAAGCGTTTAAATTAAATAGGACTTTGAAACTCAAGGAACACTTTGGGTAAAACACAGATCATACACAGAGGGGGGTCTCCATTCCTCAAGTAAAACGGTTAACCTCTGGTTCCAAGTTTGATCCTGTCTCGCACAACGCCTCGATCAAGACATTTACACGGATGCTGGAACACTTGCAAGATCATCAGCCCCCCCCCAGGTTCACAGAAATATGTTCCGTGAGGAATACAGCGCCCTGAAGGATCTAAGTGTCAGACAAAACATCAATATAAGGGGCGCGGACAAAGGGGGAGCGATTGTTATTCTAGATACCAGTGATTATATCGCGGATTGTGATCGGTTGTTAGCAGATTGTCTTACTTATAGAGTATTGGATGGGGATCCAACTGCCAAATGTAAGATGGAATTAGATCATATGTTAACACAGGCTAGGACAGGGGGCTTAATTACAAATTAAATTTAGAACAGATTGGTGTGCCCATACCCGGTAGTCCCTGTCTTCTATTCAATCCCCAAGATTCACAAAGATCCGCAGCACCCCCCTGGCCGGCCTATCATCTCGGCCAGGGGGTCGCTGTGTGAATCTATTGCAGTTTATTTGGATTTTTTCCTACAACCATGCATCCAAGCCACCTTCTCTCATTTAAAAGATTCCAGTATGCTGTTGAGACAATTCGCACAGTTGGGGCCACTACAGGTAGGCACGGTGCTAGCCACACTCGATGTAACAAGCCTTTACACTTGTATACTGCACCGAGCTGGGCTGGCAGCCGTGAGACATCTCATAATGAATAATCCTTTATATGAGGGCCCCGACGTTGATTTGTTTATCAGCCTTTTGGAATATACGTTAACTCACAATTATTTTCTTTTTAACGGCAAGTTCTACATACAGAACAGCGGCTGTGCAATGGGGTCGGCGGTGGCCCCATCGCTGGCCAATGCCTATATGTGGGAAGTGGAGCGACAGGTGTTTTTTGAAGACAAAGAGATAGCTGGTCAGATTAAGCTATACAATCGGTACATAGATGACCTCCTGCTTTTCTGGATTGGCAAAGAGGAGGTTTTGTCTAGGTTGGTTGAAACACATAACCGGTCCATATGTTCAGTCAAATTTACCCTTAACAATCATTTGTCTGAAATCTGCTTTTGGACATTAAAATCATGTTGCGAGAGGGACAGATTCAGACGACAGTGTATACCAAGCCGACTGACCGCAATACGCTGCTTAGACATGATAGTTTCCATCCGCCCATATTAATTCAAGGTTTACCTTATTCCCAGTACCTCCGGGTGTACAGAATCACCAGTGCCCCTGAGGATCTGGAAGTGCAACTCGAAGCCATGACTGAAAAGTTTCTACAAAGGGGGTATCCCCCTGGGTTATTGAAAAAGGCATGTGCAAGAGCTAGATAGAAGAACAGACAGGAGCTACTCCAGGTGAAGATACGCACAGACCAGTCTACTAAGGTGGCTTGGGTCAATCAATTTAATACTGCCAGTAAGACAACTTGTAAAAAAGTTAAACAAATGTAGCCCATTATAACCTCTGATCCCAATTTACAAGTGTTAAAAAATAGCAGAATCATGCCGTGCGCAAATATAAAAGATCTAACATCCATCCATGACCTCTTCATATCTAACAACTTCATTCTGCTGGCTATAACAGAAACCTGGCTCACACAATCTGACACAGCCTCCCCTGCAGAACTGGCACATAGTGGTCTCCACTTTACACACACCTCCAGGTCTGGTAACCATAAAGGAGGAGGAGTTGAACTTTAACTTTCCCAATCTTTTGCATACACTGTTCTACCACAGGTTCCATCACTCACATTTACATCATTTGAAGTACATTCCCTTATGGTTTACTCTCTTTTCTCTCTGCATGTTGCAGCTTTCTATCACCCACCTGGGCATCCCAAACAATTTATGGAAGATTTTTCTGCCTGGCTACCTCACTTCCTATCCTCTGACATCTCCACCATTATCATGGGTGATTTCAATATTGCTATTGATTGTCCAAAATCTGCTGCTCGTGCCTACAAACTACTCTCTCTATCCTCCTCTCTTGGCCTCTCCAATGGACTGACTCCTCTACTTATCAGGAGGGCCACTGCCTTGAACTATTATTCACCAGACTATGCTCTGTCTCTGAACTCACTAAAACTCCTTTTCCCTTCTCAGATCACAACCTTATCACCTGCATACTCTTCTCCGTTTATTCAAACTCTGTGTTGCTGAAGTCCTCCAATACACCTCAAACCCACAGAAATATTAACACAATTAATCTTCAAGAACTGTCCACTTCACTCCAACAAATGCTTTCACCTATTTATGCTTTCATCTCTCCTGAGATGGCTGTATCACACCTGAACAAGACTCTAGAACTAGCCCTGCCTCTCTACTACCTCTCCTCTTGATCCTTTACCATCACAAATAAGTAAAGCTCTGTCTTTGGTGCTCATCCCTACCTTAAATAACATCTGTAATCTCTATCTCTCTCTACTGGTATTTTTCCTTCACTATTCAAGCATGCAGTGATTACTCCCATTTTGAATAAACAAAATTCTGACCCTAACGCTCTCTCAAACTACCGCCCTATGTTTTAGCTCCCTTGTCTTTCTAAGCTACTTGAGAAACATACCTACACTCGACTCACACACTTTCTTAACTCACACACTTTATAGGACCCACTTCAGTCAGGCTTCCTTTAATAACACTCCACAGAGACAGCACTGACTAAAGTGTTTAATGATTTGGTCACTACGAAGTCTAAAGGCCATTACTCACTACTTATTCTTCTAGAGCTATCTGCTGCATTTGACATTGTTGACCACTCTCTTCTCATACAAACACTAGAATTCCTAGGTCTTCAGGACACAGCCCTTTCTTGGTTCCTAACCTACCTATCTAATCACTCCTTCAGTGTTTGCTTCTCTGAATCTACCTCAACTTTGCTACCTCTTTCAGTTGGAGTATCGCAAGGCTCAGTCTTGGGTCCTCTGCTTTTATCTATCTATACCTCATCTCTTGGTAAACTAATCAGCTCTTTTGGATTTCAGTATCATCTGTAGTCAGATGATTCTCAAATCTACCTATTGTCCCCTGATTTGTCCCTATCTGTACTGGACCGTGTAACTGAATGCCTTTCTGCCATTTCATCTTGGATGACATCTCACCACCTTAAAATTAATATTACAAAGACAGCGTTAATTATATTTCCACCGGCCAATAGTAGGTACCAACCTGATATCTCTAACACGGTTGAAAACTCGACAATCTACCCTACCCCACAAGCTCACTACCTAGGTGTCATCCTTGACTCTGATCTGTCCTTTGTTCCCCACATGCATCTAAAAAACATATCCAAAATACGACCATAGCTTACACAAGACACTGCTAAAACTCTAATCCACGCTCTCATTATCTCCCCCATTGATTATTGCAATCATCTCCTAACTGGTCTTCCCAAAAAGAGACTCTCACCACTACAATCCATTCTGAATGTAGCGGCGAGGCTTATCTTCCTCTCTTGATGTCCATCGTCTGCATATCCACTCTGTCAGTCCTTCCATTGGTTACCTGGATTCTACCGTATTCAATATAAAATACTTTTACTCACACACAAGGTCATTAACCAAACTACAAAAACGTTTATCTCAAAATATCTCCCAAACCGACCTCTTTGCTCTTCACAAGACCTGCATCTCTCATCTACACTCATTACTCGCTCCCACTTGCAGGACTTTCATCGGGTTGCACCCACTCTGTGGAATGCCCTACCATGCACAATAAGACTCTCCTCTAGTCTCCAAACCTTCAAGCGTTCCACACATATCCTCACATGTCTTCTCATTCTTCACTTTCCCTTCCTCTCGACCAAGGTTCATTATTGCTGTATGACCATATCATACTGCCCACCAAGAACCTTTGCAATCTGGCAGACAACTATGCACCTATCCTTGTGTATACATGCCTATTTCCTTAAAAAGTTGTAAGCTTGCTAGCAGGGCCTTCCTACCTCTACGAATGTTTGTTATTACTAGAGATGAGCGGGTTCGGTTCACCTATTTTACATGGTTCCGAGGCAGACTCGGATCTTCCCGCCTTGCTCGGTTAACCCGAGAGTGCCCGAACGTCATCATCCCGCTGTCGTATTCTCGCGAGATTCGTATTCTATATAAGGAGCCTCGCGTCGCTGCCATTTTCATTCGTGCATTGGAGATGATAGGAAAAGGATGTGCAGCGTTCTCTCAGTTGTGTTCAGTGTGCTGCAAATATCTGTGCTCAGTGTGCTGCAAATATCTGTGCTCAGTGTGCTTGCAAATATCTGTGCTCAGTGTGCTGAAAATATCTACGTTCTCTGCCTGAAATACGCTCCATATCTGTGCTCTGTGTGCTGCAAATATCTGTGCTCAGTGTGCTTAATTGTGGGGACTGGGGACCACCAGTATTATATAGTAGGAGGACAGTGCAGAGTTTTGCTGACCAGTGACCACCAGTTTTATACGTTCTCTGTATGAAAAATGCTCCATATCTGTGCTGCATTGTAGTATAAAGTAGGAGTACAGTGCAGAAATTTTCTGACCAGTGACCACCAGTATTATATCAGTACGGTACAGTAGTCCACTGCTTTACCTACCACTGTGTCGTCAAGTATACTATCCATCCATACCTGTGGTGCATTTTAGTTGTGCAC
Source organism: Pseudophryne corroboree (assembly GCF_028390025.1). Lineage (NCBI taxonomy): Eukaryota > Metazoa > Chordata > Amphibia > Anura > Myobatrachidae > Pseudophryne > Pseudophryne corroboree. The sequence goes on along the minus strand of NC_086444.1, from coordinate 1,240,821,612 downwards.
AGTATATAAAGTAGGAGTACAGTGCATAATTTTGCTGACCACCAGTATATAATATATAGCAGTACGGTAAAGTAGTCCACTGTTCTACCTACCTCTGGGTTATCAAGTATACTATACATCCATACCTGTGGTGCATTTTAGTTGTGCGCAGTATATATAGTAGGAGCACAGTGCATAATTTTGCTGACCATCAGTATATAATATATAGCAGTACGGTACAGTAGTCCACTGCTCTACCTACCTCTGTGTCGTCAAGTATACTATCCATCCATACCTGTGGTGCATTTTAGTTGTGCGCAGTATATATAATAGGAGTACAGTGCATAATTTTGCTGACCACCAGTATATAATAAATAGCAGTACGGTACAGTAGTCCACTGCTCTACCTACCTCTGTGTCATCAAGTATACTATCTATCCATACCTGTGGTGCATTTTAGTTGTGCGCAGTATATATAGTAGTAGTACAGTGCATAATTTTACTGACCACCAGTATATAATATATAGCAGCACGGTACAGTAGGCCACTGCTTTACCTACCTCTGTGTCATCAAGTGTACTATCCATCCATACCTGTGGTGCATTTTAGTTGTGGGCAGTATATATAGTAGGAGTACAGGGCATAATTTTGCTGAATACCAGTATATAATATATAGCAGTATGGTACAGTAGGCCACTGCTCTACCGACCTCTGTGTCGTCAAGTATACTATCCATCCATACCTGTGGTGCATTTTAGTTGTGCACAGTTTATATAGTAGGAGAACAGTGCATAATTTTTCTGACCACCAGTATATAATATATAGCAGTACGGTACAGTAGGCCACTGCTCTACCTACCTCTGTGTCGTCAAGTATACTATCCATCCATACCTGTGGTGCATTATAGTTGTGCACGGTATATATAGTAGGAGGACAGTGCAGAATTTTACTGACCACCAGTATATAATATATAGCAGTACGGTACAGTAGGCCACTGCTCTACCTACCTCTGTGTCGTCAAGTACACTATCCATCCATACCTGTGGTGCATTTTAGTTGTGCGCAGTATATATAGTAGGAGTACAGTGCATGATTTTGCTGACCACCAGTATATAATATATAGCAGTACGGTACAGTAGGCTACTGCTCTACCTACCTCTGTGTCGTCAAGTATACATCCATACCTGTGGTGCATTTTAGTTGTGCGCAGTATTTATAGTAGGAGGACAGTGCATAGGCTGACCACCAGTATATAATATATAGCAGTATGGTACAGTAGGCCATTGCTATTGATATATTACTGGCATATAATTCCACACATTAAAAAATGGAGAACAAAAATGTGGAGGGTAAAATAGGGAAAGATCAAGATCCACTTCCACCTCGTGCTGAAGCTGCTGCCACTAGTCATGGCCGAGACGATGAAATGCCATCAACATAGTCTGCCAAGGCCGATGCCAAATGTCACAGTAGAGAGCATGTAAAATCCAAAAAACAAAAGTTCAGTAAAATGACCCAAAAATCAAAATTAAAAGCGTCTGATGAGAAGCGTAAACTTGCCAATATGCCATTTACGACACGGAGTGGCAAGGAACGGCTGAGGCCCTGTTCTATGTTCATGGCTAGTGGTTCAGCTTCACATGAGGATGGAAGCACTCATCCTCTCGCTAGAAAAATGAAAAGACTTAAGCTGGCAAAAGCACAGCAAAGAACTGTGCGTTCTTCTAAATCACAAATCCCCAAGGAGAGTCCAATTGTGTCGGTTGCGATGCCTGACCTTCCCAACACTGGACGGGAAGAGGTGGCACGTTCCACCATTTGCACGCCCCCTGCAGGTGCTGGAAGGAGCACCCGCAGTCCAGTTCCTGATAGTCAAATTGAAGATGTCACTGTTGAAGTACACCAGGATGAGGATATGGGTGTTGCTGGCGCTGAGGAAATTGACAAGGAGGATTCTGATGGTGAGGTGGTTTGTTTAAGTCATCCGGGGAGACACCTGTTGTCCGTGGGACGAATATGGTAATTGACATGCCTGGTCAAATGACAAAAAAAATCACCTCTTCGGTGTGGAATTATTTTAACAGAAATGCGGACAACAGGTGTCAAGCGTGTGTTGCCTTTGTCAAGCTGTAATAAGTAGGGGTAAGGTCGTTAACCACCTAGGAACATCCTCCCTTATACGTCACCTGGAGCGCATTCATCAGAAGTCATTGACAAGTTCAAAAACTTTGGGTGACAGCGCAAGCAGTCCACTGACAACTAAATCCCTTCCTCTTGTAACCAAGCTCCTGCAAACCACACCACCAACTCCCTCAGTGTCAATTTCCTCCTTACACTGGAAAGCCAATAGTCATGCAGGCCATGTCACTGGCAAGTCTGACGAGTCCTCTCCTGCCTGGGATTCCTCCGATGCATCCTTGAGTGTAACGCCTACTACTGCTGGTGATGCTGTTGTTGCTGCTGGCAGGAAGATGAAATATCACAGCAGTCATCCTGCTGCAAAGCAGATAACTCATGTCTTGGCAGCTTCGGTGGTGTTAAACGTGTGTCCGGTATCCAGCGTTAATTCACAGGGAACTAGAGAATTGCTTGAGGTAGTGTGTCCCCGGTACCAAATACCATCTAGGTTCCATTTCTCTAGGCAGGCGATACCGAAAATGTACACAGATGTCAGAAAAAGAGTCACCAGTGTCCTAAAAAATGCAGTTGTACCCAATGTCCACTTAACCACGGACATGTGGATAAGTGGAGCAGGGCAGACTCAGGACTATATGACTGTGACAGCCCACTGGGTAGATGTATTGCCTCCCGCAGAAAGAACAGCAGCGGCGGCACCAGTAGCAGCATCTCGTAAACGCCAACTCGTTCCTAGGCAGGCTACGCTTTGTATCACCGCTTTCCATAAGAGGCACACAGCTGACAACCTCTTACGGAAACTGAGGAACATCATCGCAGAATGGCTTACCCCTATTGGACCCTCCTGGGGATTTGTGACATCGGACAAATCCACCAATATTGTGCGTGCATTACATGTGGGCAAATTACAGCACGTCCCATGTTTTGCACATACATTGAATTTGGTGGTGCAGAATTATTTAAAAAACGACAAGGGCGTGCAAGAGATGCTGTCGGTGTCCCGAAGAATTGCGGGACACTTTCGGCATGCAGCCACCGCGTGCCGAAGACTGGAGCACCAGTAAACACTCCTGAACCTGCCCCGCCATCATCTGAAGCAAGAGGTGGTAGCGAGGTGGAATTCAACCCTCTATATGCTGCAGAGGATGGAGGAGCAGCAAAAGGCCATTCAAGCCTATACAGCTACCTACAATATAGGCAAAGGAGGGGGAGTGCACCTGACTCAAGTGCAGTGGAGAATGATTTCAACGTTGTGCAAGGTTCTGCAACCCTTTGAACTTGCCACACCTGAAGTCAGTTCAGACACTGCCAGCCTGAGTCAGGTCATTCCCCTCATCAGGCTTTTGCAGAAGAAGCTGGAGACATTGAAGGAGGAGCTAAAACGGAGCGATTCCGCTAGGCATGTGGGACTTGTAGATGGAGCCCTTAATTCGCTTAAGCAGGATTCACGGGTGGTCAATGTGTTGAAATCCGAGCACTACATTTTGGCCACCGTGCTCGATCCTAGATTTAAAACCTACGTTGTATCTCTCTTTCTGGCAGACACAAGTCTGCAGAGGTTCAAAGACCTGCTGGTGAGAAAATTGTCTAGTCAAGCGGAACGTGACCCGTCAACAGCTCCTCCTTCACATTCTCCCGCAACTGGGGCTGCGAGGAAAAGGCTAAGAATTCCGAGCCCACCCGCTGGCGGTGATGCAGGGCAGTCTGGAGCGAGTGTTGACATTTGGTCCGGACTGAAGGACCTGCCAACGATTACTGACATGTCGTCTACTGTCACTGCATATGATTCTGTCACCATTGAAAGAATGGTGGAGGATTATATGAGTGACCGCATCTAAGTAGGCACGTCAGACAGTCCGTACGTATACTGGCAGGAAAAAGAGGCAATTTGGAGGCCCTTGCACAAACTAGCTTTATTTTACCTAAATTGCCCCCCTCCAGTGTGTACTCCGAAAGAGTGTTTAGTGCAGCCGCTCACCTTGTCAGCAATCGGCGTACAAGATTACTTCCACAAAATGTGGAGAAGATGATGTTCATCAGAATGAATTATAATCAATTCCTCCGTGGAGACATTCACCAGCAGCAATTGCCTCCAGAAAGTACAGAGGGACCTGAGATGGTGGATTCCAGTGGGGACGAATTAATAATCTTTGAGGAGGAGGATGTACACAGTAAAAGGGGTGAGGAATTGAACGATGAGGGGGAGGTGGACATCTCGCCTCTGTAGAGCCAGTTTGGGCAAGGAGAGATTGATTGCTTCTTTTTTTGTGGGGGCCCAAACCAACCAGTCATTTCAGTCACAGTCATGTGGCAGACCCTGTCCCTGAAATGATGGGTTTGTTAAAGTGTGCATTTCCTGTTTATACAACATAAGAGTGGGTGGGAGGGCCCAAGGACAATTCCATCTTGCACCTCTTTTTTATTTCATTTATCTTTGCATCATGTGCTGTTTGGGGCCTATTTTTTAAATCTGCCATCCTGTCTTGACAGCTATGTTAGTGTTTGATGTGCTTCCAGTATCCGCCATTAGTGAAGTGGGACTGCGGTGCCACTCCTAGATGGACCAGGTGTTTGTGTCGGCCACTTGGGTCGCTTAGCTTAGTCACAGAGCTACCTCATTGTGCCTCTTTTTTTCTTTGCATCATGTGCTGTTTGGGGACTATTTATTAAATCTGCCATCCTGTCTGACACTTCAGTGCCACTCCTAGATGGGCCAGGTGTTTGTGTCGGCCACTTGTGTTGCTTAGCTTAGTCACACAGCTACCTCATTGCGTCTCTTTTTTTCTTTGCATCATGTGCTGTTTGGGGACTATTTTTTAAATCTGCCATCCTGTCCGACACTGCAATGCCACTCCTAGATGGGCCAGGCATTTGTGTCGGCCACTTGGGTCGCTTAGCTTAGTCACACAGCTACCTCATTGCGTCTCTTTTTTTCTTTGCATCATGTGCTGTTTGGGGACTATTTTTAAATCTGCCATCCTGTTTGACACAGCAGTGCCACTCCTAGATGGGCCAGGTGTTTGTGTCGCCCACTTGGGTCGCTTAGCTTAGTCACACAGCTACCTCATTGCACCTCTTTTTTTCTTTGCATCATGTGCTGTTTGGGTACTATTTTTTTTATCTGCCATCCTGTCTGACACTGCAGTGACACTCCTAGATAGGCCAGGTGTTTGTGTCGGCCACTTGGGTCGCTTAGCTTAGTCACACAGCGACCTTGGTGCACCTCTTTTTTTCTTTGCATCATGTGCTGTTTGGGGACTATTTTTTAAATCTGCCATCATGTCTGACACTGCAGTGCCACTCCTACATGGGCCAGGTGTTTGTGTCGGCCACTTGGGTTGCTTAGCTTAGTCACACAGCTACCTCATTACACCTCTTTTTTTCTTTGCATCATGTGCTGTTTGGGGACTATTTTTTTATCTGCCATCCTGTCTGACACTGCAGTGCCACTCCTAGATGGGCCAGGTGTTTGAGTAGGCCACTTGGGTCGCTTAGCTTAGCCATCCAGCAACCTCGGTGCAAATTTTAGGACTAAAAATAATATTGTGACGTGTGAGGTGTTCAGAATAGACTGAAAATTAGTGGAAATTATGGTTATTGAGGTTAATAAAAATATGGGATCAAAATGACCCCCAAATTCTATGATTTAAGCTGTTTTTGAGGGGTTTTTGTAAAAAAAACCACCCAAATCCAAAACACACCCGAATCCGACAAAAAGTTTTCAGGGAGGTTTTGCCAAAATGCGTCCGAATCCGAAACACGGCCATGGAACTGAATCCAAAACCAAAACACAAAACCCGTAAAATGTCCAGTGCACATCTCTAGTTATTACCCAGTTTTGTTATATCATTGTTATTTCCAATTGTAAAGCGCAACAGAATTTGCTGCACTCTATAAGAAACTGTTAATAAATAAATAATAAATAAATAAAAAATAAAAAATACATAGCACCTCATGAAATGTGCAGGGTCTTTATGACTTATGCGGTAATTGCCATTTTTTAACAGTTGTGTCTTATTAGCACTTCTAAAAAGTGCAAGGTGCCACAAAACTATATTAATAATGCACACTTACCTACATATCTTGTGGAATGTGTACATCTATGTGTGGCTTAGTAGAAATCTATGTAAGATAGGGGTGTCTGTGGATATTCATTAATCATTGTTGCATTATGGTGAATCTGTGACTTTGTACATGAGTCATACTAATTATTTTGCAACAAAATGTGCAACATATCATATCTGCTACACAGTTACCAGCTTTACAGATGTATCCACGCTCATTGTGTCTGCTAATAGGCATGGGAGCAACTCGTTTGCCATGACGCGTGTGCCTGCTGACGTGCATGTGCATCTGAGATTCTCCTGAGCACAATAACATCTTATTATATGGCAAAATCTGAAGCCCTGTGTTTGACTAGGCATGCTAGGAATGCCTGTGCTGTGACTTTATAGCCACAATGAGCATGACTAGATCTGTACAGTATATGCAGGGAATGTATGATATGACTAATACACAGTAGTAGTAAAATGTTATTTACCCATCTTGGATTGTCTTAGACACATAAGGTGTCTTGAGCCATATTATATGCTTTAAAGACTCTAGGTGTATTACGACAAATCTGTATGTCTTATGAGGCAAATATAATGTTTATTCCAATCCCCCATTCATTTACAATTTTGTCTGTGTCGTTAGTTATACTAAACATCCCTCGCAGATTAACACTTCTACCCTGGCACACCAAATACACCAGATATCTGCAAAAATGCTCACAAACTGCAGAGTGACGGGGAGGAAATCACACTCTAAGGCAGACTTCCTCCATTTCAAACTTATGTTCTCATCCTTCAGTGATGCCGTTTCCCTTACTAAACAGTCATAGTTCAAGAATTTCATCTTCCAACACCTCGTGCCTCTTTGTCACTGTACGCTACCTCCGCTTCCACCCAAAACTAATCTCTGCTCCTCATTCTTAGCTCTTGATTTTGCCACTTACTTCACATCCAAAATATTCTCCACTTGTCTAACTTCCTTAATATCTTCCTCTCATGAGGCACTGTAACCTCTGCCTTCCAGAATACACTCATATCCCCTATTCTTAAAAACCTACCTTTTATCCAAACACCCTCTCCATCTACTTACAGATTTCTTTCCTCCTTTTTCCTCCAAACTTCTTGAGCATATTGTCTACAACTGCTTTACTTCCTTTCTTTCCTCCCACTCAATGCTTGACCCATTGCAGTCTGATTACTGTCCTTGCTACTCCACTGAAACTGTCCTCACAAAAGTTTGCAATGACCTCCATGCTGCCAAATTTAAGGGCCACTACTCTCTGCTAATTCTTCTTAAACTCTGCATTTGACACTGTGGACCATCCTCTTCTTCAAATCCTTCACTCTCTTGGTCTGATCTCTGACTATTCCTTCTCTTACTCCTCTCATGATGTCATTTCACCCCCACTTCCACTAACTGTTGTTGTCTTCCAAGGTTCTGTTCTTGGTCCTTTCCTTTTCTCTATCTATATGTCCTCTTTAGGTAAACTCATCAGCTATTTTGACTTCCATTGTTATCTCTATGCTGACAATACTCAATTCTAACTTTCTTCCCCTGAACTCTCCCCTGCTCTTCTTGCTCAAACTATATCTCCATCTGCCTTTCAGCTATCTCTTCTTAGATATCCCAGCACTTTCTTAAACTTATCACGACAAAGACTAAGCTAATCATCTTCCCACCCTTCCACAGATCATCAACCACCACAATTTCTTTATCTATTAATGACACCATTATCTGCTCTAGCCTCCAAGTGCGATGTATTGGAGTAATCCTTAACTCCTCCCTCTCCTTTAAAGCACACATTTAGCACCTCTCACAAACCGGCCATTTTTATCTCAAAATATTCCCAGGATCAGACCCTTTCTCAACCAGGATGCTTCTAAGACCTGTATCCACTCACTGGTCATTTCCAGAATGGACTACTGTAATCTCCTCCTATCTGGAATCCCTGAAAAATGCCTCTCTATTCTCCATTCTATCCTCAGTGCAGCAGCCAGTTTATCTTCCTCATTAAACATAGCAAGGATTAAGTCATTAAAGCAGGGGATTAAGTCCAAAAGAACTTTCTCAGTTAATGCTATTAAATGGATAGATGAGCAGGGCTCCATCTGTATAAAGTCATTTATGCTTACATATTTTGACTTACAGTATAGGTCATTATTTAACAGTTTATTCATTTTTTATTTTCAAATAACTTTGGCCCCTCTTTATTATTTGATTATTTTACTCTGAACAGGTGTCCTGACAAAGTGGAAGCCTGCAGAATTTTTTGCTGTTATATTAAAAATAATGTCCTACAGTGCATGTTCCATTTTACTGATGTTACATTTAAGAAAATGTACATATATACAATGTACATATCTTTGGTAAAATTAAGATGCATACTAAAGTTAGCATTTATTTTCAATATTTTTTTTCTAGTTCTGTAACTCCATATTCTTTTTTTCTCTACACAATGTTCTAGGTTTCTGCTTCCCATTCACACAGGCTAATACATGAAGCCCCACCACCTGCTGTCATGAGTTATACAGGTCATGACTGGATGGGGTGGTCTGCCTGTATTGTCTGGCATCAATAGTCCTGTTCATGTCAGTCAACTGGAAATGTGAATTCTTAACCAAGTAAAAGAAAAAGATTTGAGAAGTATCACCTGTCCAGAGACAGCCTTCTGCATTATGTCTAATACTAGAACACATTGGGGTAGATGTATGAAGCAGTGAAGAGAATGGAGTAGTGGTCCAGTGGAGAAGTAGTCCTTCATAACCAATCAGCTTAGAGATAACATTTATTTAGTGAATTCTATACAATTATACAAACAGATTGAGCCACGTTCGTCTGAGGTGGCTCCATGAAACGTGCACTCCCATCGCGACTAGGTGATCTGTTCACCTAGTCACTCCGGGAGTGCACAGAGATGCTCCCATTCAGAGCATCTCTGTCCAGGTGCATGGACGGAGACACTCTCCATTCAAGTGATGCTCTCGGTGATAGGCGTGCCTGGGCGGGCATGCCTAGACACAGACAGAGTCACGACTAGCGTGGCTCCATCTTTAGCAAATAATTGATTGCCAATGGTAACTACCCCAGTGGCTCCACTATTTTTCCTGCATCATACATCTCCCACATTGTCAGTCTAATTTTTACCTTGTATTTCAAAAACATAACTTTTTTTGTAACATATCTTTGACTGCTATGATTAACAATTAATGCTATATTTAAAGAATCACCTTACATGTAATTCAGTGAGAATTTTGTAAGAGAATGGAAAATAATTTGTCAATGTTAAGGAGTTTTTTTAATAACCAATGAGGATATATGATTCATTTCTGGGTGGTTCAAACTAAATTTAATTTAGCAAGATTGTCTTAAAATGTTAATTTAAAATATAACTATATCTATATTTTGGAAAAATACAAGTTTTGGTTGACGTTCCAGAAGTTATATATTACACAGTATCAGTAAATGTCTTACATGGGATTTTACACAACACCTGATGTAGTGGGATTTCTGGTGTCTGACATGATCTACTAATGCTGTACTGATCTGTAAAAGGAGTTGGACAACACACTGCTGAATGATAAATCACTGCCTTAGCAGGAAGGAGGAGATCAGTCCCAGACTGTGGGAGACCTCAGTGACCTCTATGGAATATATTTACAGTACTAAGGTATAGAGATGAGCGGGTTCGGTTCTCAGAGAACTGAACCCCCCCAAACTTTGCCTTCCAAGTCCGGATCCGAGCCAGGCTCAGATTTTTCCTCTTGACTCTGAAATCCGAACACGGCAAAACGTCATCACCCCGCTGTCGGATTTTCGCGGGATTTGGATTCCATATAAGGAGCTGCGCGTCGCGGCCATTTTCACTCCAGTCTCAGAGAGTGAGAGGACATGTATTCAGTGTGCTCAGTGTCTGTTTATTGGGGCGGGAAAGTGGGGTGACAAGTGTTGTGCTGCTCCGTCCAGTCTAGATATCCAGTGCAGCTGTAAAGTGGTGCTGTGTTGTGCAGACCAGTCCAGTGTAGTCACTCAGTGTATTGTGCTACATCAGTCCAGCCATTCACGGTGTTAGTGTTCTCTGCTGCACCAATAATTCCAGTGACGATATACGCTGCTGCTATATATATCAACTGCTGCAGTATAACAATTATAACAACCTGTTGGGCTGCATCAGAGCATTGGTAGTGTCCTGTGTCATCAGTAATTCCAGTGATGATATACGCTGCTGCTATATATATCCACTGCTGCAGTTTAACAATTATAACAACCTGTTGGGCTGCATCAGAGCATTGGTAGTGTCCTGTGTCATCAGTAATTCCAGTGATGATATACGCTGCTGCTATATATATCCACTGCTGCAGTATAACAATTATAACAACCTGTTGGGCTGCATCAGAGCATTGGTAGTGTCCTTTGTCATCAGTAATTCCAGTGGCGATATACGCTGCTGCTATATATATCTACTGCTGCAGTATAACAATTATAACAACCTGTTGGGCTGCATCAGAGCATTGGTAGTGTCCTGTGTCATCAGTAATTCCAATGATAATATACGCTGCTGCTATATATATCCACTGCTGCAGTATAACAATTATAACAACCTGTTGGGCTGCATCAGAGCATTGGTAGTGTCCTTTGTCATCAGTAATTCCAGTGGCGATATACGCTGCTGCTATATATATCTACTGCTGCAGTATAACAATTATAACAACCTGTTAGGATACATCAGACCATTGATAGTGTCCTATGTCATCAGTACTTCCAGTCACTCCTGTGACGCATATTGTCTATTATAACTCCCAAAAAATAATGGAGAACAAAAATTGAGGAGAAAATAGGGAAAGATCAAGAAGAACCACTTCCTCCTAGTGCTGAAGCTTCTGCCACTAGCCATGACATAGACAATGAAATACCATCAACGTCGTCTGCCAAGGCCGATGACCAATGTGATAGTAGAGGGTGTGTAAAATCCAAAAAGCCAAATTTCAGTAAAAAGAACCAAAAAAACTAATTTAAAACATCTGAGGAGAAACATAACATTGCCAATATGCCATTTACGACGCAGAGTGGCAAGGAACAGCTGAGGCCCTGGCCTATGTTCATGGCTAGCGGTTCAGCTTCACATGACGATGGAAGCCCTCATCCTCCCACTAGAAAATTTTAAAGAGTTAAGCTGGAAAGAGCATAGAAAAAAACTGTGCGCTCTGAGATGGTATCACAAATCCCCAAGGAGAGTTCAATTGTGTTGGCGGTTGCAATGCCTGACCTTCCCAACACTGGACGGGAAGAGGTGGCTCCTTCCACCATTTTCATGCCCCCTGCAAGTGCTGGAAGGAGCACCCACAGTCCAGTTCCTGATATTAAAATTGAAGATGTCACTGTTGAAATACACCAGGATGAAGATATGGGTGTTGCTGGTGTTGAGGAGGAAGTTGACGATGAGTATTCTGATGGTGATGTGGTTTGTTTAAGTCAGGCACCAGGGGAGACACCTGTTGTCCTTGGGATGAAGAAGCCCATTGTGATGACTGGGCAAACTACCAAAAAAGCTACCTCTTTGGTGTGGAATTATTTCTCCTCAAATCCGGACAACAGGTGTCAAGCCATCTGTTGCCTCTGTCAATCTGTAATAAGTAGGGGTAAGGATGTTAACCGACTAGAAACATCCTCCCTTATACATCACCTGCTGCGCATTCATCAGATGTCACTGTCAAGTTGCAAAACTTTGGGTAAGAGTGTAAGCTGTCCACTGATATCTAAATCCCTTCTTCCTCCTGTACCCAAGCTCCTGCAAGCTACACCACCAACTGCCTTAACGTCAACTTCCTCCTTAGCCAGGAACGTCCGTAGTCCTGCAGGCCATGTCACTGCCAAGACTGAGGAGTCTTCTCCTAACCGGGATTCCTCCGTAGGATCCTTGAGTTGTACGCCTGCTGTTGCTGCCGCTGTTGTTGTTGCTGCTGGGAGTCGATCATCATCCCAGAGAGGAAGTCGGAAGACCACTTGTACTAATTCCAGTAAGCAATTGACTGTGCAACAGTCCTTTGTGAGGAAGATGAAATATGACAGCAGTCATCCTTTTGCAAAGTAGATAACTGAGGTCTTGACAACTATGTTGGTGTTAGAGGTGTGTCCGGTATCCACCATTAGTTCAGAGTCAGATTTGTTTGAGGTACTGTGTCCCCGGTATCAAATCCCATCTAGGTTCCACTTCTCTAGACAGGCGATACCGAGAATGTACACAGACGTCAGAAAAAGAGTCACCAGTGTCCTAAAAATGCGGTTGTATCCAGTGTCCACTTAATTACGGACATGTGGACAAGTGGAACAGGGCAGACTAAGGACTATATGACTGTAACAGCCCACTGGGTAGATGTATGGCCTCCCGCTGCGGCACCAGTAGCAGCATCTCGCAAACGCCAACTCGTTCCTAGGCAGGCTATGCTATGTATCTCCGCTTTCCATAAGAGGCACACAGCTGAAAACCTCTTTCGTAAACTGAGAAACATCATCGCAGAATGGCTTACCCGAATTGAACTCTACTGGGGATTTGTGATATCGGACAATGCCACCAATATTGTGCGTGCATTACAACTGGGCAAATTCCAGCACATCCCATGTTTTGCACATACAATTAATTTGGTATTGCAGAATTTTTTGAAAAATTAGAGGGGTGTGCAGGAGATGCTGTCAGTGACCCGGAAAATTGCGGGCCTCTTTCAGTATTCAGCCACTGCGTGCCGAAGACTGGAGCGCCAGCAAACACAACTGAACCTGCCCCACCATCAACTGAAGCAAGAGGTGGTAACGAGGTGAAATTAAACACTCTACATGCTTCAGAGGATGGACGAGCAGCAAAAGGCCATTCAAGCTTATACATCTACCTATGATATAGGCAAAGGAGGGGTAATGCACCTGACTCAAGTGCAGTGGAGAATGATTTCCGTCTTATGCAAGGTTCTCCAACCCTTCGAACTTGCCACACGTGAAGTCAGTTCAGACACTGTCAGCTTGAGTCAGGTCATTCCCCTCATCAGGCTTTTGCAGAAGCAGCTCGATAAATTGAAGAAGGAGCTAAGACGGAACGATTCCGCAAAGTATGTGGAACTTTTGGATGTAGCCCTTCATTCGCTTTGCCAGGATTCAAGGGTGGTCAATCTGTTGAAATCAGAGCACTACATTTTGGCCACCGTGATCGATCCTAGGTTTAAAGCCTACGTTGTATCTCTCTTTCCAGCAGACACAAGTGTGCAGAGGGGCACATACCTGCTGGTTAGTAAATTGTCAACTCAAGCGGAATGTGACCCGTCAGCAGCTCCTCCTTCAATTTCTCCCGCCACTGAGGCTGCAAGGAAAAGGATAAGATTTCCTAGCCCACCCGCTGGCGGTGATGCAGGGCAGTCAGGAGCGAAAGCTGACATCTGGTCCGGACTGAAGGACCTGTCAATGATTTCTGACATGTCTACTGTCACTGCATATGATTCTGTCACCATTAAAAGAATGATGGAGGGTTATATGAGTGACAGCATCCAAGTAGGCATGTCAGACAGTCCGTACGTATACTGGCAGGAAAAAAAAGCAATTTGGAGGCCCTTGCACAAACTGGCTTTATTTTACCTATGTTATCCCCCCTCCAGTGTGTACTCCGAAGGAGTGTTTAGTGCAGCCGGTAACCTTGTCAGCGATCGGCGTAGGAGGTTACTTCCACAAAATGTGGAGAAGATGATGTTCATCAAAATGAATTATAAAGTAATCCGGGAAGAATAATCTGTGAGGAGGGGGATGTACATGGTTAAATGGGTGAGGAATTGGAGGATGATGAGGTGGACATATTGCCTCTGTAGAGCCAGTTTGTGCAAGGAGAGATTGATTGCTTCTTTTTTGGTGGTGGCCCAAACAAACCAGTAATTTCAGCCACAGTCATGTGTCAGACCCTGTCGCTGAAATGATTGGTTTGTTAAAGTGTGCATGTCCTGTTTATACAACATAAAGGTGGGTGGGAGGGCCCAAGGACAATACCATCTTGCACCTCTTTTTCTTCTTTGCATCATGTGCTGTTTGGGGACTAGTTTTTTAAGTGCCATCCTGTCTGTAACTGCAGTGCCACTCCTAGATAGGCCAGGTGTTTGTGCCGCCCACATGTGTCATTTAGCTTGGCCATACAGCTACCTCATTGCGCCTCTTTTTCTTCTTTTCATCATGTGCTGTTTGGGGCCTATTTTATAAATCTGACATTATGTCTGCCACTGCAATTCCCCTCCTAGATGGGCCAGGTGTTTGTGCCGCACACTTATGTCGCTTAGATTAGACATACAGCCACCTCGTTGCAACTTTTAGGCCTAAAAACAATTTTGTGAGGTTTGAGGTGTTCAGAATAAACTGGAAATGAGTCGAAATGATTGTTGTTGAGGTTAATAATACTGTAGGAGCAAATTACCCACAAATTCTGTGATTTTAGCTGTTTTTATGTTTTTCCCCAAAAAAATCATCCAGATCCAAAACCAAAACCAAAACACGAAAGGGTAATTTTGGTAAAACCAAGCCAAAACCAAAACATGAAAATGGAATTAGAACCAAAACCAAAACACAAAACACGAAAAGTGCCTGCCGCACATCTCTACTAAGGTATGGGTTTTTAATTGGTGATGTTGCCGATAGCAACCAACCAGATTCTAGCATTTTTCTACTAGTACGTGCTAGATAAAGATAGGTAGATTCTGGTTGGTTACTATTGGCAACATTGAAACTACTAAAAGTCAGCACTTTAGTAAATATACTGTATTCCTTTAGATCTGGGTAAACATTAGAGATGTGCACTTGAAATTTTTCGGGTTTTGTGTTTTGGTTTTGGGTTCGGTTCCGCGGCCGTGTTTTGGGTTCGACCGCGTTTTGGCAAAACCTCACCGAATTTTTTTTGTCGGATTCGGGTGTGTTTTGGATTCGGGTGTTTTTTTCAAAAAACACTAAAAAACAGCTTAAATCATAGAATTTGGGGGTCATTTTGATCCCAAAGTATTATTAACCTCAAAAACCATAATTTCCACTCATTTTCAGTCTATTCTGAACACCTCACAATATTATTTTTAGTCCTAAAATTTGCACCGACGTCGCTGGATGACTAAGCTAAGCGACCCTAGTGGCCGACACAAACACCTGGCCCATCTATGAGTGGCACTGCAGTGTCACGCAGGATGGCCCTTCCAAAAAACACTCCCCAAACAGCACATGACGCAAAGAAAAAAAGAGGCGCAATGAGGTAGCTGTGTGAGTAAGCTAAGCGACCCTAGTGGCCGACACAAACACCTGGCCCATCTAGGAGTGGCACTGCAGTGTCACGCAGGATGGCCCTTCCAAAAAACACTCCCCAAACAGCACATGACGCAAAGAAAAAAAGAGGCGCAATGAGGTAGCTGTGTGAGTAAGCTAAGCGACCCTAGTGGCCGACACAAACACCTGGCCCATCTAGGAGTGGCACTGCAGTGTCACGCAGGATGGCCCTTCCAAAAAACACTCCCCAAACAGCACATGACGCAAAGAAAAAAAGAGGCGCAATGAGGTAGCTGTGTGAGTAAGCTAAGCGACCCTAGTGGCCGACACAAACACCTGGCCCATTTAGGAGTGGCACTGCAGTGTCACACAGGATGGCCCTTCCAAAAAACACTCCCCAAACAGCACATGACGCAAAGAAAATAAGAGGCGCAATGAGGTAGCTGTGTGAGTAAGATAAGCGACCCTAGTGGCCGACACAGACACCTGGCCCATCTAGGAGTGGCACTGCAGTGTCACGCAGGATGGCCCTTCAAAAAAATACTCCCCAAACAGCACATGACGCAAAGAAAAATTAAAGAAAAAAGAGGTGCAAGATGGAATTGTCCTTGGGCCCTCCCACCCACCCTTATGTTGTATAAACAGGACATGCACACTTTAACCAACACATCATTTCAGTGACAGGGTCTGCCACACGACTGTGACTGAAATGACGGGTTGGTTTGGACCCCACCAAAAAAGAAGCAATTAATCTCTCCTTGCACAAACTGGCTCTACAGAGGCAAGATGTCCACCTCATCATCATCCTCCGATATATCACCGTGTACATCCCCCTCCTCACAGATTATCAATTCGTCCCCACTGGAATCCACCATCTCAGCTCCCTGTGTACTTTGTGGAGGCAATTGCTGCTGGTCAATGTATCCACGGAGGAATTGATTATAATTCATTTTAATGAACATCATCTTCTCCACATTTTCTGGAAGTAACCTCGTACGCCGATTGCTGACAAGGTGAGCGGCGGCACTAAACACTCTTTCGGAGTACACACTTGTGGGAGGGCAACTTAGGTAGAATAAAGCCAGTTTGTGCAAGGGCCTCCAAATTGCCTCTTTTTCCTGCCAGCATAAGTACGGACTGTCTGACGTGCCTACTTGGATGCGGTCACTCATATAATCCTCCACCATTCTTTCAATGGGGAGAGAATCATATGCAGTGCCAGTAGACGACATGTCCGTAATCGTTGGCAGGTCCTTAAATCCGGACCAGATGTCAGCATCAGCAGTCGCTCCAGACTGCCCTGCATCACCGCCAGCGGGTGGGCTCAGAATTCTGAGCCTTTTCCTCGCACCCCCAGTTGCGGGAGAATGTGAAGGAGGAGATGTTGACAGGTCGCGTTCCGCTTGACTTGACAATTTTCTCACCAGCAGGTCTTTGAACCCCAGCAGACTTGTGTCTGCCGGAAAGAGAGATCCAAGGTAGGTTTTAAATCTAGGATCGAGCACGGTGGCTAAAATGTAGTGCTCTGATTTCAACAGATTGACCACCCGTGAATCCTTGTTAAGCGAATTAAGGGCTCCATCCACAAGTCCCACATGCCTAGCGGAATCGCTCTGTGTTAGCTCCTCCTTCAATGTCTCCAGCTTCTTCTGCAAAAGCCTGATGAGGGGAATGACCTGACTCAGGCTGGCAGTGTCTGAACTGACTTCACGTGTGGCAAGTTCAAAGGGCAGCAGAACCTTGCACAACGTTGAAATCATTCTCCACTGCGCTTGAGACAGGTGCATTCCACCTCCTATATCGTGCTCAATTGTATAGGCTTGAATGGCCTTTTGCTGCTCCTCCAACCTCTAAAGCATATATAGGGTTGAATTCCACCTCGTTACCACTTCTTGCTTCAGATGATGGCAGGGCAGGTTCAGGCGTTTTTGGTGGTGCTCCAGTCTTCTGTACGTGGTGCCTGTACGCCGAAAGTGTCCCGCAATTCTTCTGGCCACCGACAGCATCTCTTGCACGCCCCTCTCGTTTTTTAAATAATTCTGCACCACCAAATTCAAGGTATGTGCAAAACATGGGACGTGCTGGAATTTGCCCATATTTAATGCACACACAATATTGCTGGCGTTGTCCGATGCCACAAATCCACAGGAGAGTCCAATTGGGGTAAGCCATTCCGCGATGATCTTCCTCAGTTGCCGTAAGAGGTTTTCAGCTGTGTGCGTATTCTGGAAACCGGTGATACAAAGCGTAGCCTGCCTAGGAAAGAGTTGGCGTTTGCGAGATGCTGCTACTGGTGCCGCCGCTGCTGTTCTTGCGGCGGGAGTCCATACATCTACCCAGTGGGCTGTCACAGTCATATAGTCCTGACCCTGCCCTGCTCCACTTGTCCACATGTCCGTGGTTAAGTGGACATTGGGTACAGCTGTATTTTTTAGGACACTGGTGACTCTTTTTCTGAGGTCTGTGTACATTTTCGGTATCGCCTGCCTAGAGAAATGGAACCTAGATGGTATTTGGTACCGGGGACACAGTAACTCCAACAAGTCTCTAGTTGGCTCTGCAGTAATGATGGATACCGGAACCACGTTTCTCACCACCCAGGATGCCAAGGCCTCAGTTATCCGCTTTGCAGCAGGATGACTGCTGTGATATTTCATCTTCCTCGCAAAGGACTGTTGGACAGTCAATTGCTTGGTGGAAGTAGTAAAAGTGGTCTTACGACTTCCCCTCTGGGATGACCATCGACTCCCAGCAGCAACAACAGCAGCGCCAGCAGCAGTAGGCGTTACACGCAAGGATGCATCGGAGGAATCCCAGGCAGGAGAGGACTCGTCAGAATTGCCAGTGACATGGCCTGCAGGACTATTGGCATTCCTGGGGAAGGAGGAAATTGACACTGAGGGAGTTGGTGGGGTGGTTTGCGTGAGCTTGGTTACAAGAGGAAGGGATTTACTGGTCAGTGGACTGCTTCCGCTGTCGCCAAAAGTTTTTGAAATTGTCACTGACTTATTATGAATGCGCTGCAGGTGACGTATAAGGAAGGATGTTCCGAGGTGGTTAACGTCCTTACCCCTACTTATTACAGCTTGACAAAGGCAACACACGGCTTGACAAATGTTGTCCGCATTTCTGTTGAAATAGTTCCACACCGAAGAGCTGATTTTTTTGGTATTTTCACCAGGCATGTCAATGGCCATATTCCTCCCACGGACAACAGGTGTCTCCCCGGGTGCCTGACTTAAACAAACCACCTCACCATCAGAATCCTCCTTGTCAATTTCCTCCCCAGTGCCAGCAACACCCATATCCTCCTCATCCTGGTGTACTTCAACACTGACATCTTCAATCTGACTATCAGGAACTGGACTGCGGGTGCTCCTTCCAGCACTTGCAGGGGGCGTGCAAATGGTGGAAGGCGCATGCTCTTCACGTCCAGTGTTGGGAAGGTCAGGCATCGCAACCGACACAATTGGACTCTCCTTGTGGATTTGGGATTTCGAAGAACGCACAGTTCTTTGCTGTGCTTTTGCCAGCTTGAGTCTTTTCATTTTTCTAGCGAGAGGCTGAATGCTTCCATCCTCATGTGAAGCTGAACCACTAGCCATGAACATAGGCCAGGGCCTCAGCCGTTCCTTGCCACTCCGTGTGGTAAATGGCATATTGGCAAGTTTACGCTTCTCCTCCGACAATTTTATTTTAGATTTTGAGTCCTTTTTTACTGATATTTGGTGTTTTGGATTTTACATGCTCTGTACTATGACATTGGGCATCAGCCTTGGCAGACGACGTTGCTGGCATTTCATCTTCTCGGCCATGACTAGTGGCAGCAGCTTCAGCACGAGGTGTAAGTCGATCTTGATCTTTCCCTATTTTTGGAACCTCAACATTTTTGTTCTCCATATTTTAATAGGCACAACTAAAAGGCACCTCAGGTAAACAATGGAGATGGATGGATACTAGTATACTTATGGATGACGAGCGACTGCCGACACAGAGGTAGCTACAGCCGTGGACTACCGTACTGTGTCTGCTGCTAATATAGACTGGATGATAATGAGATGAAATTAATATATATATTTATATATATATATATATATAATATCACTAGTACTGCAGTCGGACAGGTATATATATTTATTATGTAATGACTGATGACGGACCTGCTGGACACTGTCAGCTCAGCAGCACCGCAGACTGCTACAGTAAGCTACTATAGTAGTATGTATCAAGAAGAAAGAAAAAAAAAAAACCACGGGTAGGTGGTATACAATTATGGATGGACCAGCGACTGCCGACACAGAGGTAGCTACAGCCGTGGACTACCGTACTGTGTCTGCTGCTAATATAGACTGGATGATAATGAGATGAAATTAATATATATATATATATATATAATATCACTAGTACTGCAGCCGGACAGGTATATATATTTATTATGTAATGACTGATGACGGACCTGCTGGACACTGTCAGCTCAGCAGCACCGCAGACTGCTACAGTAAGCTACTATAGTAGTATGTATCAAGAAGAAAGAGAAAAAAAAAAAACACGGGTAGGTGGTATACAATGGATGGACCAGCGACTGCCGACACAGAGGTAGCTATAGCCGTGGACTACCGTACTGTGTCTGCTGCTAATATAGACTGGACGATAATGAGATGAAATTAATATATATATATATATATATATATATAATATCACTAGTACTGCAGCCGGACAGGTATATATATTTATTATGTAATGACTGATGACGGACCTGCTGGACACTGTCAGCTCAGCAGCACCGCAGACTGCTACAGTAAGCTACTATAGTAGTATGTATCAAGAAGAAAGAAAAAAAAAAAAACACGGGTAGGTGGTATACAATTATGGATGGACCAGCGACTGCCGACACAGAGGTAGCTACAGCCGTGGACTACCGTACTGTGTCTGCTGCTAATATAGACTGGATGATAATGAGATGAAATTAATATATATATATATATATATATATATATATATAATATCACTAGTACTGCAGCCGGACAGGTATATATATTTATTATGTAATGACTGATGACGGACCTGCTGGACACTGTCAGCTCAGCAGCACCGCAGACTGCTACAGTAAGCTACTATAGTAGTATGTATCAAGAAGAAAGAGAAAAAAAAAACCACGGGTAGGTGGTATACAATTATGGATGGACCAGCGACTGCCGACACAGAGGTAGCTACAGCCGTGGACTACCGTACTGTGTCTGCTGCTAATATAGACTGGATGATAATGAGATGAAATTAATATATATATATATATATATATAATATCACTAGTACTGCAGCCGGACAGGTATATATATTTATTATGTAATGACTGATGACGGACCTGCTGGACACTGTCAGCTCAGCAGCACCGCAGACTGCTACAGTAAGCTACTATAGTAGTATGTATCAAGAAGAAAGAAAAAAAAAAAAAAAACACGGGTAGGTGGTATACATATACAATTATATATATATTATATACAATTATATATATATATATATATATATATATATTAAACTGGTGGTGATTAATTAAACTGGTGGTCAGGTCACTGGTCACACTATCAGCAACTTGCAAGTAGTACTCCTAAGCAGACAATCACAATATATACTGGTGGTCAGTGTGGTCACAATGGCAGTGTGGCACTCTGGCAGCAGAGTGCCAGCAAAAGTGTGCACTGTACGTTAAAATATGTACTCCTGCTCTCAGACTCTAACTGCTCCCCACTGTCTCCCCCACAAGTCAGATATACACTCACACTATCACTTCAGCAAGTAGTAGTACTCCTCCTAATGCTCCCCAAAATTACTAAAGTAAATAATACTGTGTCTCTCTCTACTCTAGTCTCACTCTCTATAAACGGAGAGGACGCCAGCCACGTCCTCTCCCTGTCAATCTCAATGCACGTGTGAAAATGGCGGCGACGCGCGGCTCCTTATATAGAATCCGAGTCTCGCGATAGAATCCGAGCCTCGCGAGAATCCGACAGCGGGATGATGACGTTCGGGCGCGCTCGGGTTAACCGAGCAAGGCGGGAAGATCCGAGTCGCTCGGACCCGTGTAAAAAAACCTGAAGTTCGGGCGGGTTCGGTTTCCGAGGAACCGAACCCGCTCATCTCTATCATACACCCCTAAGCTCATTTACTGTTAACCTAGGTCAGCTGCTGTTTAGGTGTGTTGGTGACTGTCTCACTTTGAAAGCCAGAAGTCAGTTGGCAGGTGAGCTTTAAACCAGGTAAGCACACTTGTGTAGTTGTGTTGATGACTGTCTTGCCTTTTAAAAGCCATAAGTGTGGTAGGTAAGCTGTAAACCAGGTACAGTAAGTACATTTTCCCTATGAGACAGCAGTAGCCAGTTTATGTGATACAGTAGGACTTGTGGTGAAATGGGGTCCTGTGGATTGGGATGCAAACAAATATCCAGTGTAGAAATCATAAATCAAAACCCCAATATTTATTCAGATGAATACTAAAGCATTAAGGTGACTGAAGCTGATGAGGAGTGTGCAGGGTCCACTGTATATGTAGATTTGAGTACGGTGATAACAGCCCACTGCACCCCAGTGAGTGGGGATTATGTGAGTGCACCCCTCTCCTGGGAATGGCGAGTGCAGTGGATTCTTGTGTTTGTATATATATATATATATATATATATATTTATTTATTATAGATGTGCGGCGGGCAATTTTCGTGTATTGAATTTTGGTTTTGGTTCTGGTTCCATGCTCGTGTTTTGGATCTGGCTGATCCCTTTCATGTTTTGGTTTTGATTTTGGATCTGGCTGATTAAAAAAAAACCCATAAAAACAGCTAAAATCACAGAATGTGTGGGGTACTTTTGATGCTATTGTATTATTAACCTCAAAAACATTCATTTCCACTCATTTCCAGTCTATTCTGAACACCTCACACCTCACAATACTGTTTTTAAGCCAAAATGTTGCACCAAGGTGGCTGTATGACTAATCTAAGCGACATAAGTGTGCGGCACAAACACCTGTCCCATCTAGGAGTGGCACTGCATTGGCAGACATAATAGCACTAACCAAAACTAGTCCCCAAACAGCACATCATACAAAGAAGTAAAAGAGGTACAATGAGGTAGCTGTATGACTAAGCTAAGCGACATAAGTGTGCGGCACAAACACCTGGCCCATCTAGGAGTGGCACTGCATTGGCAGACATGATGGCACTTAAAAAAATTAGTCCCCAAACAGCACATCATGCAAAGAAGTAAAAGAGGTACAATGAGGTAGCTGTATGACTAAGGTAAGCGACACAATTGTGCAGAACAAACACCTGTCCCATCTAGGAGTGGCACTGCAGTCCCACTGCACTAACGGCGGATACTGGAGGCACATCAAACACTAACTTAGCTGTCAAGGCCTCAGTTATCCACTTTGCAACAGGATGATTGCTGTCATATTTCATCTTCCTCACAAAGGACTGTTGGACAGTCATTTGTTTAGTTGAAGTAGTACAAGTGGCCTTCTAACTTCCCCTCAGGGATGACGATCGACTCCCAGCAGCAACAATAGCAGCAGCAGCAGTAGGAGGAAGCGGTATTTGATCTTTTCCTATTTTATCCTCCAAATTTTTTTTCTCCATTATTTTCCTGGAGTTATATGACCAAATGCAGCACAGTAGAGAGTACCTCTACACTACACAGGGCAAACCCTGTAAGAAATATTTAGATTAAATATTAATAACCCCTTTATTTGGAGTAAATAATATACAGCACAGGACAGCATCACTGAACTTATATGGCAGCACCACTGGACTGGACTTATACAGTAGTACCACTAGACTTATTCGGCAGTACCACTGGACATATATGCCAGTATCACTGGAATTATATGGCAGTACCAGTGGACTGAATTTATACGGCAGTAAGACTGGATTTATATGGAAGTACCACTGGATATTTATGGCATTATCACTGGAATTATATGGCAGTACCACTGGACTGGATTTATACGACAGTACCACTGGACTTATACGGCAGTACCACTGGACATATATGGCAGTATCACTGGACTGGATTAATACGGTAGTACCACTGTACATATACAACAGTATCACTGGATTTATTCGGCAGTACCACTGGACATATACGGCGGTATCACTGGAATTATATGGCAGTACCAGTGGACTGAATTTATACGGCAGTAAGAATGGATTTATATGGAAGTACCACTGGATATTTATGGCATTATCACTGGAATTATCTGGCAGTACCACTGGACTGGATTTATATTACAGTACCACTGGACTTATACGGCAGTACCACTGGACATATACGGCAGTATCACTGGACTGGATTAATACGGTAGTACCACTGTACATATACAACAGTATCACTGGATTTATTTGGCAGTACCACTGGACATATACGGCGGTATCACTGGAATTATATTTCAGTACCACTCGATTTATACGGTAGTACCACTGTACATATACAACAGTATCACTTGATTTATATGACAGTACCACTGGACATATACGGCAGTATCACTAGAATTATATGGCAGTACTACTGGACTGGACATATAGAGCAGTACCACCTAACATATACGGCAGTTTCACTAGATTTATTCGGCATTACTGCTGGACATATACGGCAGAATCACTGGACATTTATGGCAGTACCACTGGACTGGATTTATACGGCAGTATCACTGGACTTATACGTCAGTATCACTGGATATATATATATGGCAGTATCACTGGACTTATATGGCAGTACCACAGGACTTATACAGCAGCACAGGGACACCACCACTGGACTGATGCAGGACAACACAGCACCACTGCAATGGACTTATACAGCAGCACAGGACATATGGCAGCAGAGGACACCACCACTGTGACTGGACTGATGCAGCAAAAGACACTAACACTGTACTGATGCAGCACAAGACAGCACCACTGCAATGGACTTATACAGCTACACTAGACATATGGCAGCAGAGGACACCACCACTGTGACTGGACTGATGCAGCACAAGACACTACACTGGACTGAGCAGCACAAGACAGCACTGGAATCGCCACCCCACTTTTCCGCACAGACACTGAGGATGAAGATACATCCTCTGACTACACTCTCCAATTCCAGAGTGAAAATGGCAGTGACGCATTGCTCCTTATATTGAATCCAAAACCCGTGAGAATCTGACAGCGGGATTATGACGTTTTGCCTCGTTCTTGTTTCCGAGTCAGGCGGGAAGTCCCGAGCCGGACTCGGATCTGGGCTTGGGACGTGATGTTCGGTAGGGTTTGGTTCTCTGAGAACCGAACCCGCTCATCTCTAATAAAAATGCACCTTAGTTCCGTTCACAGCATGGCAGTCACAATGGATCGCATTAGCAGACATCTGTCCAAGATAACTGCATGGATATGTGTAGAGGAATGAAGAAAAAGAGCAGAAGAAAGAAGATCAGCAGAGAGACAGGCTGCACTTGCACAAAAGATCCAAGGACCTGGCCGTGCAGATGATGGACATGCCACAAAAGCTCCAGGACCAGGCCATGTAGTTGAATATGTACCAGGGCCCAGTACCCAATAACAACAATCCACAGAGGAACCAGGGCTAAGTATCCAGTCACAACAATCCACAGAGAAACCAGGGCCTAGTACACATTCACAATAATCCACAGAGGAACAAGGACTCAGTACCCAGTCACAATCACAGGAAAAGCCTACAAAAAATTGCAATCCCCATTTGGCAGGAGGGAGTTAGATATTCTGGTCCATCAGGCAATGGAGAATATCCACCATTGGCTCAAGAACATGGGGGCTGCATGTGGCGTAAAATTACTGATGTGGTGAATGTGAAGACGCCCATCATCCGCACTTCATGAGTGGTGAAAAGAAGGAATGCATGAAGGGTTCTAATGGG
The DNA here is from genome assembly GCF_028390025.1 of Pseudophryne corroboree. NCBI lineage: Eukaryota > Metazoa > Chordata > Amphibia > Anura > Myobatrachidae > Pseudophryne > Pseudophryne corroboree. Next base: position 1,240,796,260 of record NC_086444.1, on the reverse strand, counting down.
CTTTTCTTGCTTCCCCTATGTGATTATTTGCTAAGTGACAAGTTTTTGTGTGCATATGCATACTGCAAATCTCTTGAGGACAGTGTGTATGGGTAAAAGGACAAGTAGGCGTAACTCATCTACTCTAAGGGTTGTGCTTTGGTTTGGATAGAAATAGTTTAAAAATTGGTAGATATATTGGATATAATTTTTTTTCAAATATAAAAAAAAGTTTGACATAACATTAGAGAATGCACCAGGGACTTGTAAATAGTGTTTTGATAATACTTTACAAACATATGTTGAATATGTGTCCTCAATATTATAACTTATTTTAGATGGGCTGACTTTAATTGCCAGCTGAAGGTGAAGATGGCTGCACGGCATGCGAGGGGGACATGTGGTGGGTGTTTTCCTGAGAGTTTGTAGCAGGTGCATTTCTAGAGAGGAGGAGGCCCATGTGCAGGTTCCAGCTGGCCTCCTCCTCTCTAGCCAGCAGTGCTGTGTAGACTCTTGGCACTAGGGTCCATAGGGGACTCAAGCGCTGTTCCAGAGTCCACAGCACATGCGCAGATCTCTGGGAAAATGGCACAGCGGCCATTAATTTACCTACTGCGCATGTGCAAAACACGGAAAATGGAGCCACGCCATTTTCCTAGTAATTTCGACAGCAGAGCTGCTGCACTGTGTGACTCCGGAGGGTAAGTATTTCTATTAATGGGTGCAGGGTGTGCGGTGTGGGCCCCCTGTTCCCCGTGGGCCCATGTGCACTGCACACACTGCACCCATTATAAATACGCCAGTGGTTTGTAGCACACCACCATGGAGTAGCAGGCCCTTGAGGTGCATGGCCAAAGAGGTGGTGGCAAGCATGTCCGAGATGGACACAGACATGCCTGCCCTTGAGGCTGTGTATGCTGAGCCAGGTAATTATGATAGTAAGATTAAACACAATTTTAGGGACATGCAAATGCTACTTTCTGTTTATTTTTCTATACATTTTCAGAACAGGAGGTGCAGCTCACACAGCCTGGGAAGGGGAACTCAGATTTGCTGTCTTAGGGTGGGCCTGACTCACCACCACACATTGAACAAACTGCTTCCCCCCACCAACCATACTGGAGCTTCTGTTGGCCATACAAGAGCAAGGCCAAAGAAGAGATGAATTCCAAAACAGATGTTCCTGGAGCTCACCTCAACTATCAGGCCACGCATGCGTGAAGTAGCCACCTTTCTGGCTCTCATTGCCTAAGGCATGCAGAAGATCGCATCCCTCCAGACCCAAATTCTCAAGGCCCATCAGCTTGTCTGCACCATCCCTTAGCCCTGGCCAAGATCAAAACACCTCTGGCCAAAGCACTGGGAGATCTACTTGCTGAACCCGTTCACCTGAAGTCCCCCTTCATCCAGAATACAAAAAGGTGTTGTTAAAATGAGTTGCCACATTGCCACAAGTTGTTTGCCCCATTGCTTGAGGGATTAGAATGTGCAGATCGGATTGTGTGCAGTGAGAGGTAATTTCTATGTAGACATGTGAAAATTCCGCCTGCAGCCCAAGCCATACACACCACTGCACACCCAACTTCACGTCCCTCTTATCAGGTCTGCAAAGCCACAACCCCCACACTGCCCCTGGCATGCCTCTATATTGTTGCCTGCGTGCGTCCACATTTTCTTTGTATGTCTGCACATTTTTCGCACATTGCGTCCTGGCACATGCGCAATGATCGGAAGCTAAAAGTTGCCTCTTGCATTTTTATTTGCAGCAGTGATCAGGTCTGAATTAGGCCCTATATGTGATATATGAAAGCTAGATAAGCTTGTACGCTATTAACCCATTATCTATATACATATACGCATGCATGTTCATAACAAGGAAGCCATATTAGCTTGCATGCTATCCAAGGACATACTTCAGCTAATAATTGGCCCTGACATGTGTAAGTGTTTGCACACGTCACATGGAGAGCGAATGGACACAGTGCATGGGGGCTTGCGAGTCAGGGGGCATGTACTCATGCTTTGAAACAGACACTTCAGGGTGCGTGGGGGCAGGAGCGTGCAGCAGAGCTCACAGGGGTGTGCTGTGAATCAGGGGTGTATGGACTCATTGTACACCACAATTTTCTTGGAGACGCACACTTCGGGCAAGGGGCAGCCAAACCAAACAGCCAGAGGTTAAATGGGTAGTTCGGCCCTGATGCTATCAACCCTTTATATGCTTGCAAGGAAAATCCTAGTGCATATTAAGTATCCAAGATTATTGTTGAAAATAATATAGCAGCTAATTAAATAAATTCACCTTGAATTTTTGTTGGTTTTTAATTGTTTTTCTGTTTATTAGGAGACCACAATACAGCATAATGATACAAAGCCAAATTCTGAAGAGACAATGGACCTAATTCAGACCTGGTTGCAGGCAGGCTATTCTATGCACTGCTGCGACCAGGTAATTGCTGCCTACAGGGGAGGGGGTAAACGCAGTGCAGGGGTGCAATGGGCTGTGCAGCGAGCTGGTCATACAATAGTTTGTGCAGTCTCTGCACCGCTCAGGACTTACTCAACCACTGCGATGATCCTGGATGGAGCTGATGTCAGGAACCCTCCCTGGAGATGGCCAGGCACGCCTGTGTTTTCCTGGGCACTCCCTGAAAATGGTGAGTTGCCGCCCATGAACGCCTTCTTCCTGTTAATCTTCTTGCATTCGCCGCTGCAAATGCTTTTTTCATTCCATCCGCTACTGCCTGGCGACGGTGGCTGACGTGCCTGCACATTGCGGACCATTCGCTTGCGCTGTTCATACCCGATCGGGTACGGCAAGCAACTGTTTAGAATTGAATGAAACAATTCTGACAAAATATGAAAAGCAATCTATTTTAACAATTTTATGTAGAAATAAAAAAAAGGAAGAATAAGAATAGAGGTGATTTTTAATTGTTTTTATAAATATTTTATTACTATTTGAAAAGATGTACCAACCAGTGTGAACTAATTCATAATATTGCATGTTTTTCTATTTTTTTTAGCAATAAACAGTTTTCTAGCACTTATTGTTTTCTCTTTGATTCTTTCACTGTTCTCTCCTTTCAAATCAACTTCACAAAATAGTATGCCGCTCTCCCACTTCTTCCAATCCAGTTTACTGATTATCTCCCTCCCCTTCTGATTTTTGACTCATTTCCCTCTTCTCTTTATATCAACCTCTTTGATAAAAACATTGCCCACCTTGCAATCCAGAAATATCACCCAACCCTTTTTTTCTCTCGCCCTCTTTCTTGTGTACTCAGTAATGCCAGAGTGATGTGCAACAGACATACCGTAGCTTAAGTTCATGATTAATGATATCTCTAATTTTCTTAACTTTGCTATCCTCATCTGACACAACCGGCATACTGCTCTCTCTTTGTAATTTTGTCCATTTTCTATAATCCCTGACCTGACAAGCAACAAACTGATGATTCTTTATTCCCATCTACATCTTCCAGATTATTTGCCCTGAATCTTCCCTCTCACCCTCCTTTGATGCCCTCCCTATCTGCCTCTTCCATCCAGTCAACATTTGCATAACTAAACCAGTCTATGAATTCCTTGATCATTTTGCCACTTGGATACCTTTCTTTTTCTCTTCTTACCTTCCCTCTCTCATCTTGGGGACTTTAACATCTCAACTGACAATCATTTCTGAACCTACTGCCTCCAAACGTCCCTCTTTTTTTTATTCTGAATGGGTCTATAGTAAGTCGGGGAATCTCCTCTCTCATCCATGTTGATGTGCTGTCTCTAGCTATAAAAATTAGCTTTCCCTCTGTCCGTCCTCATTCTCCTCTCCTGTACCATCTTTCCACCCTCTCCCTTCCACCCTTCTCTAAAAAAGCCCTGACTAGGAGTAGCTTCAACACTATTGAACTAACCACATTGATATTCTTTCTGCCCCAACGAGGCCGTATTATTCTTTAATTATGCATTTACCTTTGATCTAGATATAACTGTCGTGGTTGCTGCTATTAATCATTGTTGGTTACCACATAAACTATGACAAACTTTACTTACCTGCTACCAGGAACAAACTGTCCCACAGGGACAACCCTACTGCAAGAGGTCCTACTCCCTCCTCTGTTGATCAGGTTCTAGACTGTGCAATTGTTATACATTGTGCATATGCTACATTATCCTGCACAGGACTACAGTGCATTGCTGTTATTAATCTGGTGTATTATGCATACACTAGCAGTATTTACTGTATATATTTATTAATGGGACCAGGCCATGCAATTGCTAATGGTTAGCCAAGCCTCTATGGGGATTGGAAACGCCCTCTTTGGAGGCTGGCCACACCCCTAAGCATGGGTCACTACCACTGCATTCCCCCAGTGGGCCTGTCATGCCCCAGTCCAACATTGCTTACTATCTTTGCAATGTTCCTCTGCCACTAAATTACAGTCAGTGATGTCACAGTGTTTTCTGCCACTTCAAACTCTTGCTCTCATCGAATAGTTCTGCCATGTCAACCTTAACTTCCCTGTCAGATTTTCTGTCTCTCCTCACCCTCCCTTGTTCTGTTCTTGACTTTCAACACACTTTACCTCCAAAATCCACGTGCTACTTCAGAGGTGAACGCTATTGTTGCAACCTCTACATCTTTGTATGCAGCTGCTACGTGACAACATGTTAACTCCTTAGGAGGCGTCTTGTGTAAAACGATGCCTCCTGTTGTCAGTTGAAAATGTAAGCGATCTAGGTTCTGGGATACAATGTGTTAACTATGGATACTGAATAATTTAAAAAAGGATAAGCATTCATTTAAGTTACAACAATGAAAGCATCTAAGTAAGTAACAAGTTACGCAAAGTTACAATAATTGCAAGAAAAATTAGAATACGTAGCTCTTATCTCTGATGTTTCAAGATTTGTCCCAGATGATGGTAATCAATTAAGTAGTTTAAATAATGAAGATCAGTTGATTCTCCAGGGTACTTCATAATTGCTTTGTCGTAAGTTAAAAGCTGAATGGGATTTGTAGAAGGCTATGGCGGTCATTCAGACCTGTTCTCACGCAGCAATTCATTGCTGCGGTGTGAATGGGTCGGGATTGTGCTTGTGTGGAGCCCGCAATGCGCACATGCGTTGTTGCCCGGCGACAGCCATCACCGCGCAGTAACACAACCAGCGGAAAAAGTGATCTCAGCGGCGATCGCAAGAAGAATTACAGGTGGGAGGCGTTCTGGGGCGTCAATTTACCATTTTCTTGGCATGGTGAGGTGAATGCAGGTGTGTCCATGCATTTGGAGGGCAGATGGCTGACGTCAATTCCGGGACCTTCGTCGCTGGATCCGTCGCACAGGGTAAGTAAGTATGACCCTGGTCTTCTTTTGCACTAAAAAATTTATTGCATAGCAGGGCTGCACAAGCGTTTGCAGCCTAGCTATGCAAAAAAAATCCCTCCCCATAGGCGGTGTCTAGTTGATCGCATGGGATTCAAAAAGTAGCTTTGTGCAATCAACTTGGATTCAGGGCTTATATCCACTGCAGACAAAACTAAGTTCGAACAGAACTGATCTGCTATGTGTACTGTAAGTGTATAGGCTTTATAGCCCTTCTGTAAGATTACTATCAACAGATATTACTTTCAGGGTTTCAGACCATTTTAACCTCATCCTCTTCCACCTGTATTTCTACAGTGGGAGTGTGGTTTTATTACTGCACTCTACACTACAAGCCTCACTGTCTTGCAAACACAACCTTTCAACAAACTACTAAGTCTGAGGGTCACACCTCTCTACTTAGCATTCACAAAAGCTTTGCTTTCTTTGTTGGTGTTGCCCAACTTCTTTTTGTTAAGACACTCTATTCCATTTGCCTTTGTGACAATGTCTTCTGTTAAAGCTCCTCCCTAACCAACTGCTTCTTTTCTGTTTTACCCATGAATCTACTTTACCCCTTTATCACTTTACAATAGAGGTTACCCAAGTATCTGTTTATGGCCCTCTACTCTTCTCCATCTACACCTCTTCAATTGATGATCTCTTCAGCTTTTTTGGCTTCCAATATGACCTGTTCAATGATGACATCTAACTGAATCTCTCATCCTTTCAACTCTGCCCTTTCTCATGTTTAATGTTTTCAATTGTCTTTTGGGCAACCTGAAACTCAATAAGTCCTTCCCCTCATCTCCCAGTCCTTTAAAGGTGGTACAGTCTCCTCTGTCTCTCAATGTACTGTGTGTGAATAATCCTTAATGCCTCCATTTCCTTTACTCCCAACACTGAGACCTTCCTTGTTCCTGTAGAATTCACTTCTGCCAATGCACCAGAATTGTGTCCATTATCTCTATAACTAATAACTAAAGCTTTTATTCTCTCACTCACCATCTCTGGTCTCAATTACCATAACTGCTTTCTTTCTAGCCATACTATATCACACTATCAATCTATTTTACATGCCCAAATAATTGTTCTCTCTTGCCACTCTGATTCAGTCTACCCTCTCTGCCAATCACTACACTGGTTCTCTGTCACCTACAGTACATTGCAAGTTCCATCTCCTTATTCTGATCTACAAAACACTAAGCCACTCCTTTGTCCTCAAACACCCACTATGACCTGAGATTGGGTAGATTCCCAGTTTTATTTTTCCATAAAAATATTTATCTAAAGTAGCAAATGACAGTAGCCTATCTTAATACAAATCACAAGGCATGGTATATATCCTAATTTAGTCATACGGCTCATACGTGGTGGACACATCTGTAACTTATTGCCACCTACACTAGTCTCCAAGGCTTCAAGCTATCAGAATAAATCTCTACTGTCATTCCTGTTATCCTCCAGTCTTTGATACCTATTCAACTCCCCACTTAGTTCCACACTAAGTTTGTCTGCCTCTTCCCTATAGGATGTAAGCTCTCATGAGCAGGTACCTACCTAACACTTCATCTCTGCCTGACTATTTCTCAAATGAATGCTCTGGCATACAGATGTAACCATGTTCATCTTTGCTTTTTGCATGGTGCGCTGGTCTGTGATTATTTGTATCTGGCGATCGCTCCTTTAATTCCTAATGGAATTAAAGGAGCTAATGGAGCAATTGCTGGCTATCAATAGTCAAAGCCCAGTGTGCCATGCAGAAAGACATCTTGCAGCATTCTACATCTCAGCAATGATGAGCATGGCTACATCTGTACCTCAAGTGAGTACTACTTATCCCTTTTGCTCACATTCTTGTCAATATTTGGTTCTGCAATCTTATATTTTATTTATACTACTGTAGATATCCTGATTAAGGGAGGCGTGATGGGTGCAGTGGTCCAGGGTCCCCCACACATAGCTGTTTGCAGCTGAGTAGTTGTCACGCAGCTGCTCAGGGAGCAGTTTCCACCATAGCTATGTGTACCAGATGCAGTACCCAGATGTGGAAGAATAAGCAGGAGGAGTGGGGTGTCAGGTGCCACCGCCAGCTGCTGTGTGTGTTTTGCAGCCTCTTCCTCCTCTGGTGCTCCACTTTCCGCTCTCACATTGCCGCTCCTTACAGCAGTGTGCTGCATCCTCTCCATTCTCTGGTTCTCAGGTGCTGCTCCCACATCACCACTATCTGCAACAAAGGTCAGACCTAGGGCCCCCACACACAGCAGATGCATGCTGTCCTGTTCAAGCAGAGAGGGGGCTTTCAGTGTGTGTGTGCGTTTCAAGGTGGAATAGGGGGGTGCTCAGGGGTGGTTTTCAGCTATTTTAATAGCATGGACCCTCACAACCTTGTTGCCCCTCAGCCCCCACCAACCTTAATTTGACTCTGATACTGTACATCAATTTATTTTTGTCTGGTTATTGTACAATTTTATGTTTTCGAATTACATATAATATTGGATGTCTGCATATTGTCTGCTCATTGTATTCTGTGCTCACCCCTTAACTGGCATCAGTATTAACATATAGCCTTAATGTTGGGAGTGAAGGAAAGAGTGAATTTTAGGATGTCAAAGAGGCAACAGACTTGAGGGACAGAAGATATGGTCATGTTATCACTGGAGGATGAGGGCATATCAGCATATTATAATATACCTAAGATAAATGTAAAAAAATAGCAAACGTTCTTGCAATTAAAAATAAACAATATTCAAATTATATTATTTACATAAAAAAACTGAATCTTATTTTATATCTTAATGCATGTACAAGATCCCAACATCTCGGTGCAATGACAAATGTCCTCCTGGGTACAGAAAAGCTTTTAATGGAGGATTCCATGTCTGCTGCTATGACTGTGTCCCGTGTTCTGAGGGAGAATTTTGTAATACAACAGGTAGGAATGTGTTACAGTATATACATAAGATAGATCAACATATGAGAGTAAAGATTTTAAATATACATACTGTCTAATTGTTTTATATTGAAAAGATCATGTGTATGGTTTTATGTTACATTTTAGATTGTGAGATCTGCTATAGATGTCCTGATGAAGAGTGGCCGGATGAGAGAAGAGTGAGATGTGGACCCAAAATATATGACTTTCTGTCCTATGATAAGGACATTGTGGTGCAAATATCTGCAGTAACAGCTTCATTGTTCTCTGCCATAACATTATTTATATTAGGGAACTTTATTTATTACTGGAACACCCCAATTGTGAAAGCCAATAACCGGGCTGTAAGCTTCATTCTCCTGATTTCCATCTTGATGAGCTTCCTCTGTGTGTTCTTGTTCCTTGGCCGGCCAGTGGATATAACCTGCAGACTCAGACAAATGTCTTTTGGGATCTTCTTCTCCACAGCTGTCTCTTCTGTATTAGCCAAGACTGTCACTGTCTTTATTGCTTTCAAAGCCACCAAACCCGGCAGTTCCTGGAGGAAGTGGGTAACACTCAAAGTATCTAATTATGTGGTCATTGTGTGCTCCTCTGTCCAAGCTCTCATCTGTGGTATCTGGCTGACTGTTTCTTCTCCCTATCAAGAGTATGACCATCACTCCTATAAGGGAATGATCATCATTCAGTGTAATGAGGGGTCAGTGATTGGGTTATACTCTATGTTGAGTTACATAGGGATACTGGCATCTGTGAACTTTGTTCTGGCTTTCATGGTGAGGACCTTACCGGACAGCTTCAATGAGGCCAAGTACATCACCTTCAGCATGCTGGTGTGCTGCAGTGTCTGGATTGCAATGATCCCGGCCTATCTGAGCACCAAAGGGAAATACATGGTGGCTGTGGAGATATTTGCCATACTGACCTCATGTGCTGGAGTTCTGGGCTGTATATTTTTCCCAAAGCTTTATATTCTGCTTATAAAACCTGAATTTAACTCTAGAAAAACAATACTGGTGAAAAACACTTTATAAACTATCAGATACTGTACTTTACCATTATACCATACAAAACCTGTTGTTTTCCTTAAACTTTGCTTAATTATAAGGCTTTGCATTGAAAATGGTTTATGTAAATAAGTATAGGAAGATCTGGATTTAGTGACATGGACAAAGGAAAAGGGTGTATACTGTATGTATATATATATATATACTGTGTATATATATATATATATATATATATATATACACAAAAAGTATCCCAGTGTGCTAGTGTGTACAATACTGTGAATTCAGCACATAAACAATTCTGGGTGATTAACACCATGACGGCCAGTCAAATCATTCAGTAGAGTACGGATCTTACTTATGGAGGGATCAATACAGAATATCCTGAAAAGAACCCCCTCACAAAAGAAATATTACCCAAAAATAGACAGCCATTAGTACTCAATTTTTGTTATTCAGAATATCATTTATTCACTTCATATAAAAATAGTATGCAATTCATACATGTACAATATAAAATATGTATAATACAACACCAATCTTTACATGTTCATGTCAGTATTGAGGAGTTGGAATACAGTACACCCTCACCTTGATAGGTGTGAACTTAGGATGAAATTCTCATGTACACATACATGATCAATGCAGATTGGTGAACCCTACGCGTTTCGTATCAATGACTTCATCAGGGGCAAAAGTCTTTAAAGAGTGAAAAAATAATACATAATTTACAGTTGGAAATTTGAGAAGTGGATATAAAAAGGAACTCAGCAATGTTTAGATTACATACCAAGTTCGAACACAAATACTTGTGATAAGGAATTTATGAGGAAGTTAATTCTTCAGATAGGAAAGGGAATTCAAAATCTACTACAGGTAAATACAAATTAGTCAGATGGAGCTAAACTCTAAATTCTAATGAATAAATATATAGCGTACATACCAATACTAAACTTGCATGTTTCTTTAGATTCTGTGACAGAAATTTTTTAAAACGAAGATAAAAAGCGACATCATAATATGTCCTAAAATGGTCAATTCATGTTCAAATAAATACTGGGGCCAAAGTCTCATATGGTACACTTTTTGAATTGTTATTGGGAACTAAAAATTCAATATCATATTATAGTCCAACTTTAGACAAAACTAAAATTTATCCAATAGTCCAAATATACATACATAAAACATTAAGGTACATTTAATACCTATTACATCATTAACATTAATGGCAGAAAAGATGGACAGATCCATTAAATAAATGTTACTTACAATCTCACAGGATTATGTGTGCATCAGTCACCAGTCAAAAGAGAATGACTGGGATCCAATCTAGGGTTATTTATACCTCCATAGCTATGACATCACTTCCCTTTCAGGTAATATATTAGAGATAATGTGACTTTTCCCATTATGATCCATTTAAAAAAAAAATATTATTTCTCTGCGCTATTTCAGCAGTATGTATAACCAAAATAGAACCTGAAAACTGTGATTCTGAGCTTTAACGGAACATTAATGAGACAAAATCCCATGATGCATAGCATTCCCCTGGAGTGCAAGGCACTCCCCTTATGCGTTCCAATGAACCGATGGAACGCAAGAGGAATATGCCACTTTAAACAATGTTTTATAATTTAACCACATAATCATTCATCCGATGTGCTCTAATTGATAGTGGAGCTAACTGCCGCTTTCTCTAGTGAGAAAACTTCCTGTTTGCACTCCATTCATCCCGGTGCTGGAGCGCAACCTGGAAGTGCCACATATAATGATAATAAACTTATCTCCTTAGTATTTGAGCTACCAGCAACATAATTCAATGTATTTTCCACTATGTGATAATAGTGTGTATTCTGTTATATGATAATAAGCTTACCTCTTTAGGATTCATGCTACCAGCAACATAATTCAATGTATTTTCCGTTATATCATGAGCGCTACTAAACAAATGTAGTTTACACACAACATAAGTGTTAATTACTGTGAGGTAAGTGATGGTGAACTTTACATTTAATATTATTTCTTAAATTCAAGTGTATAATGATTGCATTTAATTAAATAAAAATGTAGGTGTCAGAATATCAGTTATATGACACTAAAATAGCGACAGTAAAAAATATTTCATAAAGTATAACCCATATTGAAAATGAACTGCAATCTTCTATGCCCTCTTTAAACGTGGTGGAGAGTGCGGTGGCAGCTTTTAAAGAGTACCTGATTGCTGGATCTGCACCAGGGACATTGACCTTGAGGGGGACAGTCCGGACCTTTGTTCCCCCACAAGTTACGTATTTTCCTGATTCATTACAACTGTGCTAATTCATGCGTCAGAGTACATGTAGTTTTATGTGTTGTTTATACGGTAAATTGTGTTGTGTCCTTTGGAAATAAATATTTGAAGGAAATTCCTAGGTTATTGAGACATTCCTTCCCTTTGTTTCTTTCTCCCGATATCCCCATTGCATGAATTTGGAGGATCATTAAGTGATAAGGGAGGAGGAGGAGAATACAAAGAGGAAGAGAAGCGATAAAAAGATACCTTTATGTGAAATACAACACATGGAAAATAGTAAGTTGGGTACGCCCAATATCGGTTCACCTTCCTAAATTTCGGTGTAAAGATACCTTTATAGGATTTATACAGCCTTATCTGTAGTAAGTAAGGTACGGTTCTGTACCACCACTTTATATACCTATCATGGTGGTGACCCCTTAAAGGAAACGTACACCCCTTCGGAGTGAATTTCAAGAACAAAATAACTTTTTTGGTCTTTCATCCTAAGAAGATTACGGTGATGGACCCACCTTGTTTGGTTTATTACGGGGGTGGATAGGGAAGAATTTCCATCTTCAGACTTTATTACAATTTTGTCCCCCATCTCTCCTTTTGTTATTTCCTCCTACTCTGAACGATCGAATCACGGGGGATCGGAAATTCAAGTCATCACGAAGAAGTCGACAACACCAGGCCGGCTTGAGCAGTGAACACACCTAAGGCCTGTTTTCCTAAATATAGGAATATTGGCCCCCATGTATGGTGACTTTTTTCATTTGATTTAAGTAAGCACTTTCTGTGGTTGTTTCCATTTTCATTTGTGAACTTTCTTCTTATGGTGAATGTATGTATGGTGCGTCCATCTTATCTGCCATTTTCCATTTCATACACATCATAACATAAAAAAGGAACATTTTGACAACATCGACCATTCTTAGCTAACCTAGCTTTAAATATCCCTAAGTTAGTGGCAATAAGCCCTATATTACAAAAAGGAGACAATGTCAATGTTTTCATTGAGACCTCTGGAAAAAGAAAATGTAATGCCATGGAGATGGGAATTATGGATATTTTCCCATTATTAGCAGCATTTAGCCATTCCTTAACATCTAATTTTGATTTCAATACTTATAGGTGCTGTTAAAGTGACATTTTCATGTACAGGGTAAATTATGGAACCCTACATGTACTGTAACTGTGTCAGACTAATGATATTAACTACATACCCAGAGTAAGTGATGTCATCCTTGGGATCACTTAAATACCCATACGTGCAAAAGGATAGACCTGCGCTAACCATAGAACCATGTGAACAGATAATTTCACCAATGTAGGAGCAAACATCCAAGGTGAATCATAAACCAATAATAATGGGAATTAAAATACTGAGCTTTATAAATATACGAGGTCATCTAACTTCAGCATAAACTTTTTCCTCATACTGTAAATGGTGTAAGTGGGTGTTTCCTTAATGCACCTGTAACAACATAAGTGCTCCCCTCCTGGAAGCTTATTCAGCAATGGAGATATAAGCACAAGGAAGAACGTAATAGTGCAGCCAGTCATCACAAAAGGCATATAAATTTTATAAACTCTTCCCTAACCGCTTCTCTCGACTCTGTGGCCCCCCTCTTCTCTGTCCCCCTGCGCCGCTCCAAACCCCAACCCTGGCACACCAAACTAACACGTTTCTTACAAAAATGCTCACGCTCCGCTGAACGCTCCTGAAGGAAATCTCACTCTCTGCCGGACTTCCTCCATTTCAAGTTTATTCTCTCCTCCTACAGCTCTGCTCTTCCCCTTGCCAAGGAATCCTTTTTCCAAGCACTCATCTCTTCTCAGTCCTCCTGTCCACTCCGTCTCTTTGAAACTTTCAACACTCTCCTTCGCCCCCCTCCTCCTCCCCTCCCATCCTCCCTCACTGCCACTGACTTTGCCTCCTTCTTCATCTCCAAAATTGAGGACATCCAACACGACAACTCCTGCCGACACCCCTCTGCTACCCCCCTTCCCCCTGTATCCCTCCTCTCCATCAATCCCACCTTGCTCACCTCTTTAACCTGTCCCTCTCTACCAGCATCTTCCCCTCGCCATTCAAACATGCTCTGGTTTCACCTATTCTCAAAAAAACCCAACCTCGACCCCTCATCACCCACTAACTACCGCCCCATCTCTCTTCTCCCTTTCGCCTCCAAATTACTTGAATGACTAGTCTACAGCCATCTCACAAGCTACCTCTCTGACAACTCCATCCTCGATCCACTCCAATCTGGCTTTCGCCCACTCCACTCAACTGAGACTGCCCTGGTGAAAGTCACCAATGACCTGCTTTCGGCCAAATCCAGGGGCCACTTCTCTCTGCTCATCCTTCTGGACCTCTCTGCTGGCTTTGACAGCATAGATCACCCTCTCCTCCTCCGCACACTCCAAAACGCTGGCCTCTCTAGCACTGTCCTTGAATGGTTTTCTTCTTACCTAACTAACCGCTCCTTCTCTGTGTCTGCCTCTAGCACCACCTCACACCCTTCCATCCTTCCTGTTGTTGTCCCTCAGGGTTCTGTCCTTGGACCCCTTCTGTTCTCCCTGTACACCTCTTCCCTGGGAGCGCTCATTAACTCATTTGGCCTTCAATACCACCTCTATGCCGATGACACACAACTCTACCTCTCATCTCCTGATCTGTCCTCCTCTGTAATCTGTCAGGTTTCCAGCTGCCTCTCCGCAATCTCCTCCTGGATGTCTGAACGCTCTCTAAAGCTCAACATGGACAAACTGAACTCATAATCTTCCCCCCATCCAGAGCAACACCCCCGACCAATATCTCCATCATTGTTGACAACACCACCATCTGCCCCGTTCCCCAACTCCGCTGCTTGGGCATCACTCTTGACTCCTCCCTCTCCTTTGCACCCCACATCCAAGCTCTGGCACAATCCTGTCGTTTCCAGCTACGCAACATTGCTCGTATCAGGCCATATCTCTCCCAGAGTGCAACTAAACTCATCATCCACTCACTGGTCATCTTACGACTTGACTACTGCAATGTTCTCCTCACTGGCCTTGCTTGCTCCCATCTTGCTCCCCTCCAATCTGTCCTGAACTCCGCAGCTAGGCTTATCTTCCTCTCCCGCCGCACCACATCTGCCACTCCCCTTCGACAAAATCTACACTGGCTCCCATTCCCCTACAGAATCCTCTTCAAACTCCTCACCCTCACATACAAGGCCATCTCTAATTCCACTGCTCCCTACATCTCCAACCTCCTTTCCCTTCAAACTCCCTCCCGACCCCTACGGTCGACTAATGACCATCGCCCCTTCAGTGGAATGCACTCCCCCGCGCCATTAGACTCTCCCCGACCTTGCAAAGCTTCAAACGGGCACTAAAAACCCACCTATTGGGGGGGCGTGGCCTGGATGCAGAGGGCAGCAGACGTGCTTCATATGGGCTCCTGCTGTTAAAGGATTATACATCTTGATATAAAGCTCTCTCCTACATCTGCCACTGTATAGGAGGAACCCAAGCCCCTTACATCTCTTATAGTACACCCCTGTTAGAACCGCGGAAACGGGGAGCACCTTTAGGAGCTCCTGCGGATTGCGGCCTACAGGAGCCTCTTAGACCGGGACCTCAATTTCTACATAGACCCGGAGGGCCTTCCGGGACCGAGGGGTCTGGAGCGACACCACCGCAAAATCTGCAGCTACAGCTTGGAGGAGACCCCCTGTTTGGGACAGAGTGAGTTGCGGAGCCGGCGGGTGCCCTTTCGCCCGTGCGGGCTGCGGCTTACACCCGTGCGGGTTGCGGCCTACCCGCCAAGTCGAAGCCCGGGACTCAATTTCTCACCAACCCGGACCGGAAGTGACCGTCGGTGCATCGCTGGAGCGCTGCTCACCCCAACCCTTCTGCACCTTTGCGGAGCTCCCCTCCTGCCTGGCCGGCCTGAACGGAGTGCCCTGTCTCCTCCGTGCGGCTCAGAGCGAGGACCCGCTGCTCGGCGCCGGGTGACGGCGGGACGCCAGGAACAGCACTACCGCGTGCGGGAGCGCGCCAGACCCTGTTGGCTTATCCGGTCCCCGGCCGGCCTGGGTGACTGGAAGGTCCCTACCCACTACCACCAACGATATAATCCGCATCAGGGGAGCAATAAGTAGCCCGATTTCAAGGGCCCTGGCTTGGAGGCCGACGACGCCATTTTGGATAAGGGCTGCATGCCCACTCTACATCTCCCACACAGGAGGAGGTGAGATTTGCTGGGATTTACTGGACACTGTTAGTTTGCGATCAGCCAGGGATTGGCAGTGTGCAGTGTCACAGCTGACCCCCCTCTCCTGGCCTCTATTCTCATTGCCCTGCATTTACATTTACATCTAATACGGGACACGCTGCTGGTTTCACCCTTCTGCATGATGTACCATTGCTGGGACTGGAACTCCCTCCTGTGACAACTCCTGGAACTGCACCCTTCCCTCAGACTATCCTATTCCATAACGGGGAGATAGCGGAGACACCCCCTGCCCTGCTACTGTGGTGTACAGTATACTTCTGCACATCTGAAAAGGAGCTGATCTTTGCGACTGATACCTCCCGGACAGGGGCGTATATCGCTACTTGAGCTGGAGCACTCATCCTGCCCATCCGGCACTGAGATGTGATTTCTTCCGCTACAATGTCCTCCTAATACCTCCCCGCAACCATTTTAGCTAATACATACCTACACCGGGTCGCTATACTGCTAGATTGAAGACACCTGGACCACCCCAATACTACATTCGTCCAATTTACGTGACAACAGAAGCCATGGCTCCGAGGAAGAATAAAGCTTCCAAAACGGTCAATCAAGTCGCCTTTTTCAAACCCTCTTCTTTCCGTAACAAACCACCAGAAGCTGGAACCCTAGGGGTGGGCCCTTCTCCTCAGCCCAAGCGGCCCTCTCTTTTGCCCTCTGAGCCTCCTCCCAGCGACGCATCTCCTTCAATGCGTCTCGAAGACGGTGAAGCCTTAACAATCGGCAGTATGAAGCTCTTGCTACATCAATTTAAGGATGACGTGACATCTGAGTTTAGAGCTATGCTGAAATCCTGCCAGAGCTCCATCGATGACCTGGGTGAAAGAACAAATCAATTGGAAACTAAGATGGGCGAGGTAGTCGGCTCACACAATTCGTTGATAGACTCCCATGATACCCTGGAGGGTGAAGTGAATTTCCTGCGCGATAAAGTAGCAGATTTGGAAGACCGCTCGCGCAGGAACAATCTGAAACTCAGAGGGGTCCCCGACTCGATCTCTAACAGTAGTCTCCACGATTATACTATGGAAATCTTCAAAAAACTGTTGCCTACTGCCAGCTCCTCAGATCTTTTGTTGGATCGAATTCATCGAATCCCTAAGGCTCGAGGTGCCCCAGAGGGATCGTCTAAAGATGTTCTGATGAGGGTACACTTCTATCATATAAAAGAATCTTTGCTGAAGGCGGCTAGACCATCCTCTGATACGGCGGATGCCTTGGGAAAGCTTCAACTATATGGGGACTTGTCGCAGTACACTCTCAATAAAAGACGTTCCTTCCAACCGGTTACTACTATTCTTCGAAAGACTGGTATCCTTTATAGGTGGGGCTTCCCCACTCGCCTGCTGATCTCCAGAGACGGTTCTACCATAGCCGTCTCGTCGGCGGACGAGGGCCTGAAGCTCCTTCGTAAATGGAACCTGGGGGGAGATCCTGGGCCCAGTTCTCCTGACCATCGACTTCAGCAGGACTGGTCGATGGTTGAGAAGTAATGATACACTGATCACATTCATTTGCCATGGGTGCCTTTACCGGGATTGAAGTCCCGGGTCTTGACAGTCGGCTGTAGAGTCGGTTGCGATAGAGGTTTATGCCGGCTAATGCCACAGAAATGGTTTTACTATGTTTGCCAATCATTGCATGATAGTAGACATTAACGTTTGAGCAGTACAGAATTAATTTGCTGTTTTTCTCCTACTAATTCTCAACTTGATAATCTCATGGTAGCAGTACTTATATAGCTGACTAGCGTTGTATGTCTTTGTGGCACTAAACCCTAAGGTTATGGGAATGATAGGCCGTGTAGGTGTATTTATACCGAGATATACAACACTCGTTTGTTAGGTTGCGGGGAGGTTGGCCACCAACCCCTCTATTTCATTGGGTGGGGCGCTGGATGTTTTGGCGCCTCACTGCGGCCCCATATCTATATGGGGTCTGTTTCCTTTCCTTTTCTCATAATTCTCTTTTGTCTACCCCAGTCTGTTTCCCCTATGTGTCTTGTCTTCCCCAGGGTTGTGTTCCTAGACGATGGACTCGGCGGTTGATGGCTCCAGTACTGCTCTGCCATGGTCAGGTTAGTCTCACTTAATGTTAAGGGATTAAACTCCCCACAGAAACGGAAACTAGCGCTGTCCTCCTTCTTTAAAATGAAGGCAAATGTGGTTGCGGTTCAAGAAACCCACTTCAAAAAATTAGATCCCCCTAAATTTCAAGATAACCGTTTCCCTACTTGCTATATGGCTAATGGCCCCACAAAAAAGGCTGGAGTGGCGATACTTTTTTCTTCAAACTGCACTTTCACCTTAGAGTCCCAAATAGCAGACCCTGAGGGTCGATATCTAATTTTGATAGGGTCACTGGAGAACATTAAGGTCACTCTAGTATCATGCTATGCCCCTAATACTGGTCAGCTCGCTTTCTGCAGGAAACTTTGTGCCCTGATACAGAAACATACTAAGGGGTCGGTTATGATTTTGGGGGATTTCAACCTAGTGGTCGACCCCCTATTAGACAGATCTGGTTCTACTGGAGATATTCGGTTGGGAGGTCGGAGGGCTCGGGTTGGGAGGCCTAGCCTCCGCCAGTTACTGGGGGAATTCGACCTTTATGACGCATGGAGAACTAAGCATCCCACAGAGAGGGATTATTCCTTCTACTCACACGTACACTGCACATACTCTAGGATAGACCTTGCTCTGACAAACAAAAAGACTCTGACGGCTATCAGGGAAATCAAAATATTACCAATGACCTGGTCTGACCATTCCCCGGTACTGGTAGTATGGGAGTTGGAGACAGGTGGGATCCCCCCAGGGCCTTGGAGACTGGGGAGGTTCCTGCTCAATAATCCTGATGCCCTTAGCACCATTCGACAAGCTATACAAATATATCTTGACACAAATAAATCAGAAGATACTTCGACCTTTAACAACTGGTGCTCTTTTAAAGCGGTGATTCGAGGCATAGCCATCCAGACTGCTGCCAGACTTAAACGCACCCAACAGGCGGAACGTCTGTCTGCTGATAAGGAAGCTACCAGACTGGAATCACTACATAAAGCGAACCCGCTTGATAAGACCACCCATAAGCTTTTACTAGCCGCCCGGGAAAGAGTGAACACTTTTTCACTTAGGGAGGTGCAGCGAAATATTACCAGATTAAATCAGAGGTTCTACGCACTTGGTAATAAAGCGGGACGCCTGTTGGCTCGGAAGCTACAGTCTAAACGAGCTAGAGCCAGGATACACTATGTCTGTTCCGCGTTGGGATCTAGGGTATCTGACCCCTATGCTATAGCAAACACCTTTGCAGAATATTATTCCCAATTATATGACTTAAGGTCTGATCCGTCCACCCCCCAACCCAAAGAGGTTGATATTCAGTCGTTCTTGAAAGAAATATCTCTCCCAACGGTAGACTCCGCGACTAGCCTGTTCCTTAGCGCCCCCTGGACATTAGAAGAATTAGACACAGCTGTCTCTGGTCTCCCGAAGGACAAAGCCCCTGGCCCTGATGGCTTCCCCTCCAATTTCTATAAAGTATATAAGAATGAATTGGCTCCCCTACTGCTGTCTGTCTTCAACGAGGCATCGGAGGTGGGAAAGTTTCCCAAAGAAATGCTGGAGGCACAGATAGTTGCCATTCCGAAACCTGGCAAACCTCCCACAGCAGTACAAAATTATCGACCTATAGCCTTGCTGAACACAGACGTTAAGCTCTTTGCAAAACTAATTGCCAACCGTCTTTCCCCTCTGCTCCCTTCTCTCATAGCGACTGACCAGGTGGGCTTTGTCCCGGGCAGACAGGCTCCGGACAACACCCGGAGGGTGTTTAATATTCTCGAACATTGTGATGCGCATAAAACACCCCTCCTCATACTCTCTTTAGATGCCGAAAAGGCGTTTGATAGACTCCATTGGGGATATCTGAGAGCTGTTTTAGATAATTATCGGTTCGCCGGGAGGTTCTTAGACTCGGTTTTTGCTCTGTACTCTGCCCCCTCTGCAAGGGTGTTTGTTAACGGTTGTCTGTCAGGGACTTTTAATATCACCAATGGAACCAGACAGGGCTGTCCCCTGTCACCCCTTATATTTGCTTTAGCCATTGAGCCTCTAGCTGAGATAATTAGGACTGAACCCAAGATTACCGGCCCAGAAATTGGGGGTTTAACCCACAAGATCAGTTTATTTGCTGACGACATTTTGCTCTGCTTAACCCGCCCTGAAGCCTCATTGGCTGCGCTCCATGACGTACTGAACCGATACTCCAATATTTCATATTATAAGTTGAATACTACCAAGACGGAGGCCCTACCACTTCACATACCGCCACGTACGGTGACCCGACTTAAAGACCTATACCGTTATGCTTGGCAGGTCAGATCCATTAAGTACTTGGGTATTCACCTCTCCCTAGACAGGGACCTGTATGATTGTAATTATGTACCCCTTCTTAGCGCCTTTGGAAAATTAATAAAAGAATGGTCCCTTCATGAAATATCTTGGCTAGGAAGAATTTCCGCGACTAAGATGATACTACTCCCTAAACTTCTTTATTTATTCCGAGCTATACCTCGGAACGTCCCCAGACCTCTCCTGGTGAAAGCTAATATGATTATTTCGCAGTATATATGGAAAGGGGCGAGGCCCCGTATAGCTAGACAGGTCCTGATGTTGCCTAAAAGGGTCGGGGGGGGTGGCATACCCTAACTTGGAAGCGTACCACTCCGCGTGCCTTCTCAGCCAGGCTCGAGATTGGTTCGACATGCACAGCCCCAAACCATGGGTCCTTATAGAAAGGTCCTTCTTGGGTTCGATCGACTTGAGAGATTTGTTTCTGCTTCCTGCCCAAAGTGTTCCTAAGCGACTAGGCCCGGGGGAATCGGTTAGATGTACTCTGAAGCTCTGGCATAATGTTGCTGCGTCTGATCCGAAAATTGTATTGCCTGCGGCTGATTTAGAAATCAAGACTATTGCTAATCTCATACCCAACCTAGGATTGGATAATTGGATCCGTGCTGGGGCTGTGCATTTAGGAGACCTATACTCAGAGGGAGGGTTGGTGCCCTTTTCTAAGTTATTAAGTAACTTGGGTATCCCGAGGCAAGACTTCTTCAAATACTTGCAGATTCGACACTGGCTGCAGTCTTGTGGGATAGAGGGGGTGGCACCTGCCCCCCTCCCGGCCTCCCTCCGCCTCCGGCTGTCTTCCCCTGACCATAGGGGTGGGATATCAAAATGGTACCAGTATATAACCCTCCTCACTAAAAGGGGTAAGTTTCCTTCACAGCTGAAGTGGGAGAGGGATCTCTCCATTGTTCTGCGGGAGGAGTAGTGGGACTCCATCTCCTCGAGGTGCTTCGGGATCTCGAGATGCCTGCAGCACTCTGAGATGTACTTCAAGCTGTGCCAAAGGGCGTACTTTACTCCACAGCGACTTCATACCATTTGGCCTTCGACTTCCCGGTTATGCTGGAGGAGTTGCGGCCACGTGGGTAACATCCTACACGTTTTCTGGGAATGCCCTGTTTTGAGGGCGTTGTGGACTGAAGTGTTCTCTCTTCTCCGGGAAGTGTTGGGGTTTGAGGTCCCGATGACCCCTATGTTCGCTCTATTCCATTGTTCCTCACCCGACCTTATGCGCTGTGATAGATATATTGCTGGCCATATCCTCATATCTACAAAGGCTGCAATTGGACAGCTTTGGAAAACACCAAATGTACCCATACTTCACGCCATTGTTAACAGCACACATAAACACTATCTATTTGAAACGTCAGGAGGTTACGATACGCCCTCACCACCCTCGGTACTGAATTATTGGCTGAAGTGGAAAATATTCCGGGAACGGACAGGGCTTCCTACGGTTGTTGCCAATCCTATAGATTTGTCGCAGTTACACTCCCCACATTCAGAAGATGCCTGAGTATTACTGCTACATTTAGTATAAATCACTTTAATTAAGATTGATAATTGATCAGATGCGTTTGGAACGTTTCCATCACTGGAACCTATCCCATGTCTCTGTTACCCCCTATGTGTCTCAATGTGGTGTCTCTCTTCTTGTTCTACTCTACCTTTTCTCTCTATATGTTAGATTTTAGTTCAATATTTGTTCTCGGCCGGATTCGGCGGTACATGATTATGATATTTCCAAACAAAAAAACACTCTTAGTGCAGCGCCTAACGATAGTATAGATAAAATAATAAACTGCTGAGACACTGCGCTTGCCTTGACCACTATGTGAAGAATGGAGAGAGTAGACTGAAACAACAAGAGAGGCTGCGCTGTGTGTCAGTAGTTAAGTACAAAAAGAGCAAACGTGTACTATAAAGGTATTAAATTTATTAAAAATGACATGTGGTTAATAAAACAAACTTAAAATAAAAGCACACCTGTATCTGTCTCAAAGGTATATGGAGTAGTGATAACTGGTATATGGTATATGGCAATAAAGGTCCAATATAAAGTTCAGAAAAAAGAAACTCAATGCGGTGCAGTCCCAGAGAAATGGTTACCTCGTATATGTCACCCGGCAGATGGTGATGTGTGTGTATAGTACCTCTCCGATTGGGCTGGTATAAATTTCGGCCGAGCGTCCCCGGCCAAAACAATCCTGCTTTGCCCAAATTGTTGCACAGCGGAGGGACGATATCTAGTAGACAGCCTGTCAGTAGTCACTCGTCGCGGTGAGGAGATGGTATAAGCTTGCGGCTGGATGGAAGCAAAGTCCGGTAATGCTCACCAGTTGCAGTGGTGAGATGGACGGCAGCCTGTACGGTGACGAGCCGGTAATAGGCTGAAATTGGAAACCAAGGAGGGTTTGCACGGCAGTGTAACACCTTGGACCAGGTGTGCTAGTTTGGAGGCGGAGTCCTGACGCGTTTCGTCACGATCACGTGACTTTTTCAAAGGTATGATCCTGCCTCCACATTTACCAGTATTTAAAGCCTGAGCTACTGATGACATGCAGATGTCAGTGATTAACAATTAAGGCAACTGCCCTATGAAACACATTACATACACGTTCGCTCTCAAAATAACACAGTTTAAAAAACACATTGTTATAGAAAACAATCGAAGCATATGGCAGAATTGACCCGTGAACAGAAACAATATAAATCCACAGATTAAACCTCTGCATAGGGATTGCAATGTTGTGCAGAAGGTTTTCTAATGGACAATTACTACAATGAGAAGCAGGAGCTAATTAGCCGTCACCTGTGATGACATTTAAACATAGTTTACTTATTTGATGTTGACAATCTACTATAGTTCTGAGCAGAGGACATATATTATCTAATAGAATAGGATAGAATAAAATAAAGCAGACGATGAAACATAGTTTCAAAAATAATAATAATAAATCAAGAGTAAAAATAAATAAAATAAAAAATAAAGAATAAATGAATAAATGATTAAACTGTATCTATCTGACCATCATGGATTCGAACTGGGGTCTGTGGAGGGATGCTATTCAGTGATCTAACTCAGTGTGCCACTGGCCCTGCTGTGTGTGGAAGAGATTCAGACCTGTATTTGTAAGCTGACAGACACTCGGAAGTACATGTAGAACTTGATATTTAATATTATCTCCATAGCTAAAATAAAATAAATATAGGAAAAAAGAAGAAAGAGAGACACAAAAAGTGGTCAAAGTAAAACAAACGTCAGGATGAAGGTCATGAGTAACCTATATTCTTGTTAGCTCATAACGTCATGAGTCCTTATGTCGCTCGTGTATAAACGTGAGGAATAAAATAAATTTATTCTCTATTGACTGCGCACTGGTGACTGCCATGAGTTCGTATCCCACGTCCAACTGAGGCACCAAATAGTGTCTCAACCCGACGTGCCACTGACCTCACTACAACACACCATAGCTGCAAGAAGACTATTCATTATGGGTAATCTTAAAATTTCACAAAAAAACTTAGAGAAAATATCAAAATATAGTACCCATCTATGACCTTCATTAATAGAGATTGTGTAAAGGGTTTAAAGCAGAAAGAAACTGGGTACCCGAAACATCTATAGCATGATTTTTTTGATTAATAAATATTGACTTTTCTCATCCTAGGTCGAATTCAATGCATTCATTAAGGCCCTCCGGCATTAGGGTCCTCAACTTGTGGATCCAGTAGTTCTCCCTCAGGCATAACTTTCTATATCTATCTCCTTCGCGTGCTGTCGGTGGTATTGTCTCAATACCAATTAATTTTATATCTTCTGGATTTTTTTGGTGTTTGTCTGAAAAATGTCTAGAGACGCTATGGAACACAAAACCTTTTTGAATATTGCGTCTGTGTTCAAGAAACCTAGTTCTTAATTTTCGTGTCGTCCTACCCACATAGATAAGACCACAATTGCAGCTCAATAGATATATCACAAAAGAACTGTTACAATTGATATGTGAGCGGATCTCTACCTTAAGGGAGTTAGGAGTATTGAAAACTTTAACATTGTTTAAAATATATGAGCAGGTGATACATTGCTTGGCTCCACATCTGAAACATCCTACAATTTTGGGGAGCCATTGAGCCATATTAGAGGAGTTGATATTCGCCTCTGTTTTTCTTTTGTCTATAAAAAGACTAGGTGCAAGAAGATGTTGTAGATTGTTAGACTTTTTGAAAATAACAGACGGTTTATCTTTCAACTCTGTTTTTAAAATCTGATCTGTCAAAAGTATAGTATAATTATTATTAATGATATTCTTGACCTTGTATGAAGAGCTATTAAATTGTGTTAAAAAGTGTGGTTGATCTGAATCAAACTTGCAGTGATGTGCTTTATGTACCAATAAATCCTTCCTGTCTATAGAGTCTGCCCTATCTCTGGCTGATTTAATCAGGGATTCAGGATATCCTCGGTTCTTAAATGCAGTTGATAACTCATCTGCTTGTGAATGATAATCTGTTAAACTGCTGCAATTACGTTTAATACGTCTTAATTGTCCAAATGGAATATTGTTTAACCATGGTTTGTGGTGGGAACTTTTGTAATGTAAAAAATTCAGAGTGTCAACCTCTTTACGAAAAGTTTTGGTAATAATTCTACCATCCACTATATTGAGTGAGATATCAAGGAAAGAGATGGATGTATTACTAGACTCACCAGTAAAACATAAATTAAAATCATTCGAATTTAATTGTGTGATCAACTCAGAAGAAAGAGAGATATCACCATCAAAAACAAAAAACATGTCATCTATGTAACGGCCATAGTAGACGAGGTCCGCGCCAAAGCTCCGCCCCCACACATGGCAGTCCTCAAAGGCACCCATGTATAAGTTAGCGAAGCTCGGCGCGAACCTCG
The DNA here is from genome assembly GCF_028390025.1 of Pseudophryne corroboree. Lineage (NCBI taxonomy): Eukaryota > Metazoa > Chordata > Amphibia > Anura > Myobatrachidae > Pseudophryne > Pseudophryne corroboree. The sequence continues at coordinate 1,240,771,095 of NC_086444.1, read as the reverse complement.
TCCCCATGGCCGTCCCAAGTGTTTGTAAATAATACTTCCTGTCAAACACAAAAAAATTGTGTGACAAGATGAAAAAAATGGAGTCCACTAGAAATTTTTGTAACTCAGGTTCTACATAATTGCTCTTTGAAAGGTGATCTGCTATAACGGATAAACCCTTCTGATGTGGAATATTGGAGTATAGTGCCTGTACATCACAGGTCACAAAGAAAAAAGAGCTTTGCCATTTGATCTTAGAAATGGCATTGAGAAACATAGTTGTGTCCTTTATATGTGAACGTAATGACGATGCAAGTGGCTGTAAAAAGAAATCAACAAATTGTGACAAATTAGAAGTGAGGGACCCAACACCAGAAATAATGGGACGACCAGGGGGTGCAGTGAGAGATTTGTGGATTTTAGGTAAATGATAATATGTGGGGGTGATGGGATGTGATGGAATGAGGAACCTATATTCCTCTTTAGTGATAATATCTTTATCCAGTGCTTCCTTGACTAAAATGGTCAAAGATCTGTGAAAATTCTGAGAGGGGTTATTGAGTAATTTGGTGTATGTATTACTGTCATTAAGTTGTCTGGAAGCCTCCAATAGATAATCATCTGTGTTTTGTATGACAATGGCCCCTCCCTTGTCAGCCGGCTTGATAACAAGGGAGGGGTCATTGACCAGTTTTTGTAAAGCAAGTCTCTCTTGGACCGTGAGATTTTGTCTAAATTTAAATCTCCTATGTTCCCTCTGACAGAGAGTATTCAGATCATCCAAAGTTTTCTTATAAAAAATTTCTATGGGTGGGCTTCTATAATGCAAAGGAAAAAATTGTGATTTGTTCTTGAATTTAGAGAGACGTTCATTCTTATGGTCTAAACTATAAATGGGAACAGTGGAATCAGAAGGAGGATTTTCCCAGAGGAGGGATTCTAATGGCTCGTCACCGTACAGGCTGCCGTCCATCTCACCACTGCAACTGGTGAGCATTACCGGACTTTGCTTCCATCCAGCCGCAAGCTTATACCATCTCCTCACCGCGACGAGTGACTACTGACAGGCTGTCTACTAGATATCGTCCCTCCGCTGTGCAACAATTTGGGCAAAGCAGGATTGTTTTGGCCGGGGACGCTCGGCCGAAATTTATACCAGCCCAATCGGAGAGGTACTATACACACACATCACCATCTGCCGGGTGACATATACGAGGTAACCATTTCTCTGGGACTGCACCGCATTGAGTTTCTTTTTTCTGAACTTTATATTGGACCTTTATTGCCATATACCATATACCAGTTATCACTACTCCATATACCTTTGAGACAGATACAGGTGTGCTTTTATTTTAAGTTTGTTTTATTAACCACATGTCATTTTTAATAAATTTAATACCTTTATAGTACACGTTTGCTCTTTTTGTACTTAACTACTGACACACAGCGCAGCCTCTCTTGTTGTTTCATGATTATGATATTGTAGACATGGCTGCACTGTTAATGCATCGTAATATTTCTGTTTGATATTTTGTTCAGTCAACCCATGTTAATATTGGAGTGTATGTGTGCTGCCGTGCCCGGCTGGGTATGTCACTGTTTAAAAAATAAATAAAAACTATTGATTAAAAAAAAAACCCACCTATTCATCAAAGCATACCCTCCCGATGCATAACCCAGTGCTGAAGCCGCACCTCCACCCCCCTGCCTCATGCCATGAACACCTCAGCTTTGCTTGCATACTGCCATCTGGTTACCTCCCACTTGCCTGCACCTCTTGTCATCTGCCTGTCGCCCCTACCCACTAGATTGTTAGCTCTTCAGAGCAGGGCCCTCTTTCCTCTTGTTATCTAAGCCCTCGTCTCGACACATTTCACTCGCAGCGCTCCCCTACTCAATGACCGTCTTTATCCTGCTAGTAAAGGCTAATCTCCATCTATGGCCACCAGCCTCTAGTAGTACGATGATCACTCCATCAATACTTACATCTTAGCTGTATTATGTCTTGAGAACGTGTGGTGCTCTGTTACCTGTACTCTTTTTCTGTTATTTATTTACTGTAATGCTATGTTTTGTCTCCCTGTACTGTCCTTTGTACGGCGCTGCGAAACACATGTGGCGCCTTATAAATAAAATGTAATAATAATAATAATAATAATAAAATACACTCACAAACATATAATTAAAAAAGCATGTAAACATCCAAAAATCAAAACAGCAACACTCAGGATCTCACGGAATCCACAGATGTCAGCAAATTAGTCGTGGGTATAGGTAGGTCTGGAATCTACCAAAGCCCCTCTGTGTCGATCACCAGTGTTCAGCAGCTGTTCTGAAGGAATGTTCAAAGGTAACACATGAACACATTTTTGGATCACTGCGGATGCTTCATCATATGTGTGCTCCAGTGTCCTTTTGCCGTCCTTATAAAAGCCCTTAATTGAGCTATCATCGGGTACACCGGTGAGTTCCGATCACGTGGTACGGAAGTTGTCACTTGCGTTCCATGCATGCGTTCCACCGATGATACTTCCTGTTCCGCTTTCACTATCAATGCGGAACTTGTCAACTGCGGAAGTCAGAGCTCAGCCTTGCGCTTCTTACATATAAAATATGTGTTCCACAGAGTCCCGAACTGCTGTCCATTTAAAAGGAATATAACACTAAAAAAGCAGATATTAAGAAAGAGGTGAAGTGGCACATAACAATAAAAATAGCCATCACCCATTTCTATACAAAAAATAGAACAATAAATAAATAAAAAAAAACCTAAGTTGAAAAGCACTTTAATTCAAATTCACTGTTTAGACCTTTAGGCATTAAAGTTTTTAACTGATAAATCCACCTCGTTTTGGCTTTTGATAGCCTTTGGTCCAAATCTCTAGTTCTATTTTTCGGTAATATTTGTTCAATACCATAAAAACTAACAATGTAGCATTACTTTTTATGGTGGACTTTTTTAAAATGGGCTGACACAGTATGTGTTTCGAGTCCCTTTCTAATATTATAGATATGTTCGGCAAGATGCACTTTAAGGGCTCTCGTTGTCTTCCCGACACATCTCTGTCCACAGCTACATTCCAAAACATAAATTATATTTCTAGAGTTACACGTAATAAACTGATCAATAATAAAAGTTTTTTTATTCACAGAGAATTCTTTGAATTTAGTAGTGCTACTTTTAACCGTATGGCACATAAGACAATCCCCACACCTGTGAAAGCCTTTAGTACGAATACTCTGACATGGTTCTGTATCAAGGTTACTAAGCGCCGGAGCACGTCTATAAATAAATGTAGGACTTGGAGGTATTTTCTCAACCAAAACTGGATCTTGGAGTTATAATTTCCAATTGGCTTTAAATATTTTCTCTATATCCCTAAACCTGTTGCTATATTGACTAACAAAGTCCAAAGACCCTTTGGAATCTGTCATCAGTGGCATTGCTCTTATTTTTGATCTTTAAGAGATCTCTCTTTTTGCTGTCAATTCTCAGTCCTGCTTTCTCTATGGTAGACTTAGAATATCCTCTTTCAGAAAAATGATCAGACATCTCATCTAATTGTTGTTTACACACTTCCTCATCTGTGCAATTTAGTTTAATACATGAGAACTGACTGTATGATAATCCTTCAATCCAGTTCTCATGATGTAAGCTTGTTCTTTCGATAAAGCTATTACTGTCTGTCGCTTTCCTGAACGTCCTAGTTTTCAAACTGCCGTTTTCATTATAAATGGACAAGTCGAGAAAGTGGACAACAGATTGACTGTGGGTAAAGGTAAGTCTAATATTTAGAGAATTAATATTCAAACAATCCTCAAATTCCACTAGAGAGGCTTCATCACCTCTCCAAATAAACAGGATGTCATCAATATAGCGATGCCAGGATACCAGGCCCGCCACCAGACCACTATTTTGCCACACATGGTGGTCTTTCCAGTACGCCATAAATAAATTGGCATAACTGGGGGCGAACCTGTTACCCATGGCAGTACTGACAACCTGTATATAGAAGTTATTGTCAAAACTGAAGTAGTTATTAATAAGGATAAACTCAGTTCCCCTCAAAATGAGTTCTTTAACTGGTTAGATGAGATCACTCCTGTCCAAAAAATAAGATATGGCCATTAGGCCACTCTCCATCTCAATTATAGTATACAGTGTACTGACATCAGCACTACACAAAAACAAGTTGGGTTTCCACTCAAGATCACTTAATTTCCTTAACACATCACCAGTGTCTTTTAGGTATGCTTTTGTGGAACATACAAGGGGCTGAAGGAAAAAATTGATATAGGCAGAAAGGTTGGAGGTTAAGCTATTACAGCCCGATATTATGAGCCTCCCCGGAGGGTTGTTACAGTCTTTGTGGACTTGGGGGAGGCTATAGATGGTGGGGATAGTTGGATTTATGATAATAATAAATTCGAATTCCCTTTGAGTTATTACTCTATTATCCAAAGCAGATTTAGTAAGATCCAATAGAGCATGGGTCTTCATCCTGTGGCCCTCCAGCTGCTGTGAAACTACACATCCCAGCATGCCCTGCCACAGTTTTGCTATTAAGGTATGCTAAAACTGAGGCAGGGCATGCTGGGATGTGTAGTTCCACAGCAGCTGGAAGGTCGCTGGTTGAAGACCCATGCAATAGAGCTTTTTGAATTCTAATGGTGGGTTCCGTTTTAAGTTTTTTTATATGTAATGCCATCATTTAATTGGCTAAGGGTCTCTTCAATATATTTGTCTTTGTCCATCAGGACAACCCCACCCCCCTTATCTGCTGGTTTTATTACCAGCTCTGAATCCTCTTTCAGGGATTTAATAGCTTTAAACTCTTTATTTGTGAGGTTAAGATGTTTGTTTATTGTTTTTTTAGCCAAAATATTTTCAATGTCACTACATACTACTTTGTAAAAACAATCTGCATAACTGCCTCTGCATTAAGTAGGATAGAAAGTGGATGGTGCTCTAAATTTAGAAGCTGTTTCAGGCAAATTCTCCCCAGTACCATTATTTTCTTTATTCAGAAAAAAAAAAACGTTTTACCGTAACTTTTCTGATAAATTTCTGAACATCCAAAAACATATCAAATGGATTCAGCTGATGTGAAAGGGCTAATTTTAATCCCTTCTTAAGTACTTTCTCCTCATCTATATTAAGGGTCCTCTTACTCAAATTCAAGATTTTTACTTCTGCTACTTTTGTTTTTGTTTCAGTCCCAGCAAGTGGGGGTTTTTTATATTTTTTTGTTGTCTCAATAATCTACTTTTCACTCCCGCTCTATTACCTCTTACTGTTTTTTATGAGGTTTTAAAACCTATGTCGTCTGGGTGTTCTTGGATCCCAGTTTAAACGTGTTGAGTGGTAAGTGGAAGGATTCCCATTATCCCCATCACTAATTTGATAAAGTGGTGAGAATCTATTTGAAACAGGGAGCCTACCAGGTGTTCTAGCAGAAGGGTCCTGCCATCTATCCTGCCTGGGATTGCTCTCATAAACTGAAGTACGGTTATGTTCTATTCACCATGATGAAGTCAGGCTCCACAGACCATATGTAAAAAATGGAAAGGCTCCACATAGTGTAATACAGTTTTAATTAAAAGTTATTTAAAACAATTCAGTAAATAGCACAAAAAAGGGGATTATGGATGGACTCTCACCAGAAATGATGGTCTACACACAAGGCAGACTAAAATCGCATGGGTGTAAATTACAGGCGTCCCTGGAGATGTTCCACACCATAGAGAGTCCAATAGATATCCCCCCTTCCTCCTGACCAACGCGTTTCGATACCACCCAGGGTATCTTTTTCAAGGTATGAGGAGGTCAGTGATCGATACCAATATTTATACCCCAAATTAATTAGGGGAGGGATTTTGTGTCTAATGCCTAATACCAGACATGGAATTCCTAGCCAGCTAAATCCTATATACAATACATAAGTGAAAAGTTCATCCGGTCCGTTACTTCCACATAGCGGCGTTTGTACAGCTGCAAATAATTTCCGTCTTCCCGCTTGCGGAGACCGGAAGTTGTCATCCCGTTTGCGTTCCATACCATGGAACATCCGCTTTCGTTTGCGGTCCAGCTGACGTCACTTCCGGTAACGTGTTTCCTTCTTTCGTGTGACAAAATCATGACGGCGGCCATCTTATTGGTTTGAAACTAGTCGATGTGATAACATCATTGCGGAGGCCATCTTGTTGGTTTGTTATAATCATCATTGTGTATAGCAGCAAAGTCATGGAATTAAAATATAAAAGGGTATAATTAATATTTGATAAAATCAATGAGGCAACATAACTTACACTAAACATAATTAAAAAAGAGAAAAAGAAGTAAAAGAAAACAGAGAAAAAGGAGTAAAGAGACAATCCATCAGAGAAACCATTTGGTCTCAAAATCTTTGTTGAGACCATTTGGTATTAGAGTTTTATATTTAAAAATCATCTCCATTTCAGTGCGAGCTAATATGGACATTGAATCTTGATGTCTAATATTTTTATTTACTTTTTTAATGCCATAAAAATTTAAAATATGTGCTGTGTCACACTGATGCACTTCTTTGAAATGGAGTGATAAGGCATGTGTTTCCATGCCTTTCCGAATATTTCGTAGGTGTTCGCCGATCCTAGTTTTTAAAGGACGGCTTGTTCTACCTATATAAAATTTATTACACCTGCATTCTATTCCATATATAACATTTGCTGAATGACAGGTTATAAAATCTCTGATGGAATGTTTTCTATTGTTTATAGTTATATCAACCTTTTTCTTTCCAAAATTGTTTGGAATGGTTCTACATCCTGGGCATATCCCACAACGATGAAAACCCTCTGTTAGATTGGTACCTTTTTTAGGGGACCCCGAGTGTAGACTTTTTACTAATTTATTTTTTAAATTTGAGGCCCTCCTAAATATACATACAGGTTTCTTTGGTAAATCTTGTCCTATTACAGGGTCTTGTTGTAATAGTGACCAATGTTTATTAAGGATTTTCTTAATCGATGCATGTTGGGATGAAAAGTTAGTTGTGAATGCCCATTTAAAATTATCTTCGTTACTCAATTCTTTCCTTATTTTATTTTTATGTATGATGTCGTCTCTTTTCAATCCCTTTACTTTAGTAAGAGCCTCAGAAACTTCCTCTTGTGCATACCCACTGGCTAGAAATTGGCTACTCATTTCTTCAGACTGTGATATAAAAACATTCTCCTCTGTGCAATTTTTCTTTAATCTATGAAATTGGCCATAAGGTATTGTCTTTAACCAGTTGTCGTGATGACAACTGTGTCTTTCCAAATATGTTCTAGAGTCTGTGGGCTTTACATAATTTTTTGTTTTTAACATGCCTCCCTCAATGTATATAGTTAAATCTAAAAAGTTTATCTCCTGAGTACTGATGGTGAAGGTGAGACTTATATTTCTGTCATTGGTATTGAGGAAGGTACAAAACATATCCAGCGTTTCTCTGTCTCCCCTCCAAATGAATAGAACATCATCGATGTATCTATGCCATGACACCAGGTTCGCCCCATATGGGTTGCCGGACCACACCCGCCCTTGTTCCCAGCAACCCATAAAGATGTTAGCATAACTTGGGGCGAACCTGGTGCCCATGGCTGTGCCTCGTTTTTGTAGGAAAAATTCATTTTTAAAGATGAAAAAAATATTATATAAGATGAAATGTATTCCCTCTAAAAGGCATTCTTGTAGATCTTCAGTAAGTGAGGATGTAATGAGAGTATGTTTCACTGCATCTATTCCATGGTTATGATCTATATTGGTGTACAGAGAATTAACATCCGCTGTCACCAATATATAATCTTCCTGCCATTGTATCTCTTCCAAGATACGTAATGCATCCCCCGTATCTTTCAAATGGGATGGGTTCTCTAGTACCAATGGTTGTAGATGATAATCAATTAGTTGCGATAAATTGGCTGTAATAGACCCAATCCCTGAAATTATCGGTCTTCCCGGGGGTTTGCTTGCATCTTTATGCACCTTAGGAAGAACATAGATAGTTGGAATAATCGGTTCTTCTGTTATAAGGAATTTACTTTCTTTATCTGATAATACTCCCTTTTTGTTGTATTTATCTATAAATTCCCTAAATGCTATCATTGTTTTTTTAGTGGGGTCTCCCCTAAGTTTTCTATAAGTATTCTTATCCTCCAGTTGCCGATAAACTTCGGCTTCATAATCCTTTCTATCTAAAAGAACAACACCCCCCCCTTTATCGGAGGGTTTAATAACAAGTTCTTTGTTGGATGTTAAACTCTTTATAGCATCTCTTTCTATTTTAGACAGATTAGGTTTAATTTTTTCTGTGTGGAGTTTATCTATATCCTCCTTTACTAATGCTCCAAATGATTCTATGAAGCATCCTTTCAAATAGGAAGGGAAAAAAGATGACTTTGGTTTGAATGGGGTTTTTTCATTAATCAACTCCTCTACCTCTGTTTCATCTGATTTTAACTTAAAGAATTTTTTTAAAGTTAATTTTCTCATAAATTTCTGAAGGTCCACAAAAATATCAAATTGATTCGTCTTAGTGGAAGGGGCATATTTTAGCCCCTTCTCTAACAGCGATCTCTCACCTTCTAATAAAATATGGGAACTCAGGTTGAATATCTTAACTTTACTTTTTATGATATCCAATTTATCCATTTTTCCCTTTTTACACTGTTGTTTTTTCTTATATGTTTTCCTTTTTTTCTTGTACTCTTTTTTAGATCCTCCTCTAGTACCTCTATGTTTTTTCTTTATCTCATATTTCGTATTCTCCTCCCTCTCTCTAAAAAAGGTGTGGAAAATTCATCTGAGTTTAGAACTGCATACCGGTTGTTATTTTCATAAGTGGGCACCCAATCTTCCCTACTTCTTCTATTATAATGGTTCCATTCATTATATGGTTCCTGAATGTTAGTTTTTATTGGGTCCCTTTGAATTCTGTTTGGTCCCTGTCTGTTCCACTGTCTCCATTCAGGAGTGTAATTATTTCCTTCTATTTCATTTCTATTCCCATGACCCAATCTCTTTTTCCAGATTGGATTTTTTCTATTTCCCCATGTTCTGTTCAATCTATTTGTATTAGTGGTTCTATTAGGGGAGGTGGTCTGATATACTTCATTCCTTCTATTATCCACCAATTTACTTGGTAGCCGCTTGTTCCGTTTATAATGAGACTCTGGTTTCCTAGGGGAAGTTGGATCTTGATGATTCTCTATATCCCTTTTGTCTCTTATAAATTTTTGGGTTTTTCTTTGAATAAGATTAGTTTCCAACTTTTTTAATTTCTCTATGATTCTTTTTTCTTTCTCAATGAAATCTGCTGAATTTATGACTGGAGTAACCAATCCCTTTAATTCATTGATTTCATTGTCCAATTTATTCAAATCTTTCTTACGTTCTACCACAATTAATTCAATTAATCTTGTGGAACATTCATGTAAAATCAGATTCCAATTCTCAGAAAAATGATTACTTGCTGAGGTGAAACTGGCCACTTTATTAATTTTTAACCCTTTGGGTACCATTTTGTGGGTGAGATACTTTTCCAATGTAGTTATCTCCCACCACAATTTATGTTCTTTAATAAGTGTATTTTCCAGTTTGACCATAACATTATCAATATCTTCATCGATTAAATCAATGTCTATTGGTATATCAGAAAATAGGGAATCTAGTTTTAGTACTCTTTCATCCCGTAATTTAAACATCTTTAGCTGCTGACCCAAACCTTCAGAACTTGGTGCAAGAATAGTACAGAAAAAAACAGAATGTTAAGAAGGTAAATCTGCGCTTAAGATGCAGAGCAGCCCACAACCAGTGGAAAAGGTGACACCACACCTAAAACATACAGCCCATACAAGAAAAATACCACTGTATATATAGGCGCTCAATAATGAACCAGATGAGTTCAAGAAATTCTTTGGTAATTTAGCAGATGATTTCCTTTAAACAAAAAAGGAAAATACAAAAAATAGTGCAGATGGTACTATTTAAAAGTATAACATGAGGTAGATGCTATTCTCGGACTCCTACCAGAAAAGGTGGTCTACTATAGGTAGACAAACGAGCATAGGGAGCGGATCTTATACCGGTCATGTTCTATTCACCATGATGAAGTCAGGCTCCACAGACCATATGTAAAAAATGGAAAGGCTCCACATAGTGTAATACAGTTTTTATTAAAAGTTATTTAAAACAATTCAGTAAATAGCACAAAAAAAGGGGATTATGGATGGACTCTCACCAGAAATGATGGTCTACACACAAGGCAGACTAAAATCGCATGGGTGTAAATTACAGGCGTCCCTGGAGATGTTCCACACCATAGAGAGTCCAATAGATATCCCCCCTTCCTCCTGACCAACGCGTTTCGATACCACCCAGGGTATCTTTTTCAAGGTATGAGGAGGTCAGTGATCGATACCAATATTTATACCCCAAATTAATAAGGGGAGGGATTTTGTGTCTAATGCCTAATACCAGACATGGAATTCCTAGCCAGCTAAATCCTATATACAATACATAAGTGAAAAGTTCATCCGGTCCGTTACTTCCACATAGCGGCGTTTGTACAGCTGCAAATAATTTCCGTCTTCCCGCTTGCGGAGACCGGAAGTTGTCATCCCGTTTGCGTTCCATACCATGGAACATCCGCTTTCGTTTGCGGTCCAGCTGACGTCACTTCCGGTAACGTGTTTCCTTCTTTCGTGTGACAAAATCATGACGGCGGCCATCTTATTGGTTTGAAACTAGTCGATGTGATAACATCATTGCGGAGGCCATCTTGTTGGTTTGTTATAATCATCATTGTGTATAGCAGCAAAGTCATGGAATTAAAATATAAAAGGGTATAATTAATATTTGATAAAATCAATGAGGCAACATAACTTACACTAAACATAATTAAAAAAGAGAAAAAGAAGTAAAAGAAAACAGAGAAAAAGGAGTAAAGAGACAATCCATCAGAGAAACCATTTGGTCTCAAAATCTTTGTTGAGACCATTTGGTATTAGAGTTTTATATTTAAAAATCATCTCCATTTCAGTGCGAGCTAATATGGACATTGAATCTTGATGTCTAATATTTTTATTTACTTTTTTAATGCCATAAAAATTTAAAATATGTGCTGTGTCACACTGATGCACTTCTTTGAAATGGAGTGATAAGGCATGTGTTTCCATGCCTTTCCGAATATTTCGTAGGTGTTCGCCGATCCTAGTTTTTAAAGGACGGCTTGTTCTACCTATATAAAATTTATTACACCTGCATTCTATTCCATATATAACATTTGGTATTAGAGTTTTATATTTAAAAATCATCTCCATTTCAGTGCGAGCTAATATGGACAGCAGCTAAAGATGTTTAAATTACGGGATGAAAGAGTACTAAAACTAGATTCCCTATTTTCTGATATACCAATAGACATTGATTTAATCGATGAAGATATTGATAATGTTATGGTCAAACTGGAAAATACACTTATTAAAGAACATAAATTGTGGTGGGAGATAACTACATTGGAAAAGTATCTCACCCACAAAATGGTACCCAAAGGGTTAAAAATTAATAAAGTGGCCAGTTTCACCTCAGCAAGTAATCATTTTTCTGAGAATTGGAATCTGATTTTACATGAATGTTCCACAAGATTAATTGAATTAATTGTGGTAGAACGTAAGAAAGATTTGAATAAATTGGACAATGAAATCAATGAATTAAAGGGATTGGTTACTCCAGTCATAAATTCAGCAGATTTCATTGAGAAAGAAAAAAGAATCATAGAGAAATTAAAAAAGTTGGAAACTAATCTTATTCAAAGAAAAACCAAAAAATGTATAAGAGACAAAAGGGATATAGAGAATCATCAAGATCCAACTTCCCCTAGGAAACCAGAGTCTCATTATAAACGGAACAAGCGGCTACCAAGTAAATTGGTGGATAATAGAAGGAATGAAGTATATCAGACCACCTCCCCTAATAGAACCACTAATACAAATAGATTGAACAGAACATGGGGAAATAGAAAAAATCCAATCTGGAAAAAGAGATTGGGTCATGGGAATAGAAATGAAATAGAAGGAAATAATTACACTCCTGAATGGAGACAGTGGAACAGACAGGGACCAAACAGAATTCAAAGGGACCCAATAAAAACTAACATTCAGGAACCATATAATGAATGGAACCATTATAATAGAAGAAGTAGGGAAGATTGGGTGCCCACTTATGAAAATAACAACCGGTATGCAGTTCTAAACTCAGATGAATTTTCCACACCTTTTTTAGAGAGAGGGAGGAGAATACGAAATATGAGATAAAGAAAAAACATAGAGGTACTAGAGGAGGATCTAAAAAAGAGTACAAGAAAAAAAGGAAAACATATAAGAAAAAACAACAGTGTAAAAAGGGAAAAATGGATAAATTGGATATCATAAAAAGTAAAGTTAAGATATTCAACCTGAGTTCCCATATTTTATTAGAAGGTGAGAGATCGCTGTTAGAGAAGGGGCTAAAATATGCCCCTTCCACTAAGACGAATCAATTTGATATTTTTGTGGACCTTCAGAAATTTATGAGAAAATTAACTTTAAAAAAATTCTTTAAGTTAAAATCAGATGAAACAGAGGTAGAGGAGTTGATTAATGAAAAAACCCCATTCAAACCAAAGTCATCTTTTTTCCCTTCCTATTTGAAAGGATGCTTCATAGAATCATTTGGAGCATTAGTAAAGGAGGATATAGATAAACTCCACACAGAAAAAATTAAACCTAATCTGTCTAAAATAGAAAGAGATGCTATAAAGAGTTTAACATCCAACAAAGAACTTGTTATTAAACCCTCCGATAAAGGGGGGGGTGTTGTTCTTTTAGATAGAAAGGATTATGAAGCCGAAGTTTATCGGCAACTGGAGGATAAGAATACTTATAGAAAACTTAGGGGAGACCCCACTAAAAAAACAATGATAGCATTTAGGGAATTTATAGATAAATACAACAAAAAGGGAGTATTATCAGATAAAGAAAGTAAATTCCTTATAACAGAAGAACCGATTATTCCAACTATCTATGTTCTTCCTAAGGTGCATAAAGATGCAAGCAAACCCCCGGGAAGACCGATAATTTCAGGGATTGGGTCTATTACAGCCAATTTATCGCAACTAATTGATTATCATCTACAACCATTGGTACTAGAGAACCCATCCCATTTGAAAGATACGGGGGATGCATTACGTATCTTGGAAGAGATACAATGGCAGGAAGATTATATATTGGTGACAGCGGATGTTAATTCTCTGTACACCAATATAGATCATAACCATGGAATAGATGCAGTGAAACATACTCTCATTACATCCTCACTTACTGAAGATCTACAAGAATGCCTTTTAGAGGGAATACATTTCATCTTATATAATATTTTTTTCATCTTTAAAAATGAATTTTTCCTACAAAAACGAGGCACAGCCATGGGCACCAGGTTCGCCCCAAGTTATGCTAACATCTTTATGGGTTGCTGGGAACAAGGGCGGGTGTGGTCCGGCAACCCATATGGGGCGAACCTGGTGTCATGGCATAGATACATCGATGATGTTCTATTCATTTGGAGGGGAGACAGAGAAACGCTGGATATGTTTTGTACCTTCCTCAATACCAATGACAGAAATATAAGTCTCACCTTCACCATCAGTACTCAGGAGATAAACTTTTTAGATTTAACTATATACATTGAGGGAGGCATGTTAAAAACAAAAAATTATGTAAAGCCCACAGACTCTAGAACATATTTGGAAAGACACAGTTGTCATCACGACAACTGGTTAAAGACAATACCTTATGGCCAATTTCATAGATTAAAGAAAAATTGCACAGAGGAGAATGTTTTTATATCACAGTCTGAAGAAATGAGTAGCCAATTTCTAGCCAGTGGGTATGCACAAGAGGAAGTTTCTGAGGCTCTTACTAAAGTAAAGGGATTGAAAAGAGACGACATCATACATAAAAATAAAATAAGGAAAGAATTGAGTAACGAAGATAATTTTAAATGGGCATTCACAACTAACTTTTCATCCCAACATGCATCGATTAAGAAAATCCTTAATAAACATTGGTCACTATTACAACAAGACCCTGTAATAGGACAAGATTTACCAAAGAAACCTGTATGTATATTTAGGAGGGCCTCAATTTTAAAAAATAAATTAGTAAAAAGTCTACACTCGGGGTCCCCTAAAAAAGGTACCAATCTAACAGAGGGTTTTCATCGTTGTGGGATATGCCCAGGATGTAGAACCATTCCAAACAATTTTGGAAAGAAAAAGGTTGATATAACTATAAACAATAGAAAACATTCCATCAGAGATTTTATAACCTGTCATTCAGCAAATGTTATATATGGAATAGAATGCAGGTGTAATAAATTTTATATAGGTAGAACAAGCCGTCCTTTAAAAACTAGGATCGGCGAACACCTACGAAATATTCGGAAAGGCATGGAAACACATGCCTTATCACTCCATTTCAAAGAAGTGCATCAGTGTGACACAGCACATATTTTAAATTTTTATGGCATTAAAAAAGTAAATAAAAATATTAGACATCAAGATTCAATGTCCATATTAGCTCGCACTGAAATGGAGATGATTTTTAAATATAAAACTCTAATACCAAATGGTCTCAACAAAGATTTTGAGACCAAATGGTTTCTCTGATGGATTGTCTCTTTACTCCTTTTTCTCTGTTTTCTTTTACTTCTTTTTCTCTTTTTTAATTATGTTTAGTGTAAGTTATGTTGCCTCATTGATTTTATCAAATATTAATTATACCCTTTTATATTTTAATTCCATGACTTTGCTGCTATACACAATGATGATTATAACAAACCAACAAGATGGCCTCCGCAATGATGTTATCACATCGACTAGTTTCAAACCAATAAGATGGCCGCCGTCATGATTTTGTCACACGAAAGAAGGAAACACGTTACCGGAAGTGACGTCAGCTGGACCGCAAACGAAAGCGGATGTTCCATGGTATGGAACGCAAACGGGATGACAACTTCCGGTCTCCGCAAGCGGGAAGACGGAAATTATTTGCAGCTGTACAAACGCCGCTATGTGGAAGTAACGGACCGGATGAACTTTTCACTTATGTATTGTATATAGGATTTAGCTGGCTAGGAATTCCATGTCTGGTATTAGGCATTAGACACAAAATCCCTCCCCTAATTAATTTGGGGTATAAATATTGGTATCGATCACTGACCTCCTCATACCTTGAAAAAGATACCCTGGGTGGTATCGAAACGCGTTGGTCAGGAGGAAGGGGGGATATCTATTGGACTCTCTATGGTGTGGAACATCTCCAGGGACGCCTGTAATTTACACCCATGTGATTTTAGTCTGCCTTGTGTGTAGACCATCATTTCTGGTGAGAGTCCATCCATAATCCCCTTTTTTGTGCTATTTACTGAATTGTTTTAAATAACTTTTAATAAAAACTGTATTACACTATGTGGAGCCTTTCCATTTTTTACATATGGTCTGTGGAGCCTGACTTCATCATGGTGAATAGAACATGACCGGTATAAGATCCGCTCCCTATGCTCGTTTGTCTACCTATAGTAGACCACCTTTTCTGGTAGGAGTCCGAGAATAGCATCTACCTCATGTTATACTTTTAAATAGTACCATCTGCACTATTTTTTGTATTTTCCTTTTTTGTTTAAAGGAAATCATCTGCTAAATTACCAAAGAATTTCTTGAACTCATCTGGTTCATTATTGAGCGCCTATATATACAGTGGTATTTTTCTTGTATGGGCTGTATGTTTTAGGTGTGGTGTCACCTTTTCCACTGGTTGTGGGCTGCTCTGCATCTTAAGCGCAGATTTACCTTCTTAACATTCTGTTTTTTTCTGTACTATTCTTGCACCAAGTTCTGAAGGTTTGGGTCAGCAGCTAAAGATGTTTAAATTACGGGATGAAAGAGTACTAAAACTAGATTCCCTATTTTCTGATATACCAATAGACATTGATTTAATCGATGAAGATATTGATAATGTTATGGTCAAACTGGAAAATACACTTATTAAAGAACATAAATTGTGGTGGGAGATAACTACATTGGAAAAGTATCTCACCCACAAAATGGTACCCAAAGGGTTAAAAATTAATAAAGTGGCCAGTTTCACCTCAGCAAGTAATCATTTTTCTGAGAATTGGAATCTGATTTTACATGAATGTTCCACAAGATTAATTGAATTAATTGTGGTAGAACGTAAGAAAGATTTGAATAAATTGGACAATGAAATCAATGAATTAAAGGGATTGGTTACTCCAGTCATAAATTCAGCAGATTTCATTGAGAAAGAAAAAAGAATCATAGAGAAATTAAAAAAGTTGGAAACTAATCTTATTCAAAGAAAAACCAAAAAATGTATAAGAGACAAAAGGGATATAGAGAATCATCAAGATCCAACTTCCCCTAGGAAACCAGAGTCTCATTATAAACGGAACAAGCGGCTACCAAGTAAATTGGTGGATAATAGAAGGAATGAAGTATATCAGACCACCTCCCCTAATAGAACCACTAATACAAATAGATTGAACAGAACATGGGGAAATAGAAAAAATCCAATCTGGAAAAAGAGATTGGGTCATGGGAATAGAAATGAAATAGAAGGAAATAATTACACTCCTGAATGGAGACAGTGGAACAGACAGGGACCAAACAGAATTCAAAGGGACCCAATAAAAACTAACATTCAGGAACCATATAATGAATGGAACCATTATAATAGAAGAAGTAGGGAAGATTGGGTGCCCACTTATGAAAATAACAACCGGTATGCAGTTCTAAACTCAGATGAATTTTCCACACCTTTTTTAGAGAGAGGGAGGAGAATACGAAATATGAGATAAAGAAAAAACATAGAGGTACTAGAGGAGGATCTAAAAAAGAGTACAAGAAAAAAAGGAAAACATATAAGAAAAAACAACAGTGTAAAAAGGGAAAAATGGATAAATTGGATATCATAAAAAGTAAAGTTAAGATATTCAACCTGAGTTCCCATATTTTATTAGAAGGTGAGAGATCGCTGTTAGAGAAGGGGCTAAAATATGCCCCTTCCACTAAGACGAATCAATTTGATGTTTTTGTGGACCTTCAGAAATTTATGAGAAAATTAACTTTAAAAAAATTCTTTAAGTTAAAATCAGATGAAACAGAGGTAGAGGAGTTGATTAATGAAAAAACCCCATTCAAACCAAAGTCATCTTTTTTCCCTTCCTATTTGAAAGGATGCTTCATAGAATCATTTGGAGCATTAGTAAAGGAGGATATAGATAAACTCCACACAGAAAAAATTAAACCTAATCTGTCTAAAATAGAAAGAGATGCTATAAAGAGTTTAACATCCAACAAAGAACTTGTTATTAAACCCTCCGATAAAGGGGGGGGTGTTGTTCTTTTAGATAGAAAGGATTATGAAGCCGAAGTTTATCGGCAACTGGAGGATAAGAATACTTATAGAAAACTTAGGGGAGACCCCACTAAAAAAACAATGATAGCATTTAGGGAATTTATAGATAAATACAACAAAAAGGGAGTATTATCAGATAAAGAAAGTAAATTCCTTATAACAGAAGAACCGATTATTCCAACTATCTATGTTCTTCCTAAGGTGCATAAAGATGCAAGCAAACCCCCGGGAAGACCGATAATTTCAGGGATTGGGTCTATTACAGCCAATTTATCGCAACTAATTGATTATCATCTACAACCATTGGTACTAGAGAACCCATCCCATTTGAAAGATACGGGGGATGCATTACGTATCTTGGAAGAGATACAATGGCAGGAAGATTATATATTGGTGACAGCGGATGTTAATTCTCTGTACACCAATATAGATCATAACCATGGAATAGATGCAGTGAAACATACTCTCATTACATCCTCACTTACTGAAGATCTACAAGAATGCCTTTTATAGGGAATACATTTCATCTTATATAATAATTTTTTCATCTTTAAAAATGAATTTTTCCTACAAAAACGAGGCACAGCCATGGGCACCAGGTTCGCCCCAAGTTATGCTAACATCTTTATGGGTTGCTGGGAACAAGGGCGGGTGTGGTCCGGCAACCCATATGGGGCGAACCTGGTGTCATGGCATAGATACATCGATGATGTTCTATTCATTTGGAGGGGAGACAGAGAAACGCTGGATATGTTTTGTACCTTCCTCAATACCAATGACAGAAATATAAGTCTCACCTTCACCATCAGTACTCAGGAGATAAACTTTTTAGATTTAACTATATACATTGAGGGAGGCATGTTAAAAACAAAAAATTATGTAAAGCCCACAGACTCTAGAACATATTTGGAAAGACACAGTTGTCATCACGACAACTGGTTAAAGACAATACCTTATGGCCAATTTCATAGATTAAAGAAAAATTGCACAGAGGAGAATGTTTTTATATCACAGTCTGAAGAAATGAGTAGCCAATTTCTAGCCAGTGGGTATGCACAAGAGGAAGTTTCTGAGGCTCTTACTAAAGTAAAGGGATTGAAAAGAGACGACATCATACATAAAAATAAAATAAGGAAAGAATTGAGTAACGAAGATAATTTTAAATGGGCATTCACAACTAACTTTTCATCCCAACATGCATCGATTAAGAAAATCCTTAATAAACATTGGTCACTATTACAACAAGACCCTGTAATAGGACAAGATTTACCAAAGAAACCTGTATGTATATTTAGGAGGGCCTCAATTTTAAAAAATAAATTAGTAAAAAGTCTACACTCGGGGTCCCCTAAAAAAGGTACCAATCTAACAGAGGGTTTTCATCGTTGTGGGATATGCCCAGGATGTAGAACCATTCCAAACAATTTTGGAAAGAAAAAGGTTGATATAACTATAAACAATAGAAAACATTCCATCAGAGATTTTATAACCTGTCATTCAGCAAATGTTATATATGGAATAGAATGCAGGTGTAATAAATTTTATATAGGTAGAACAAGCCGTCCTTTAAAAACTAGGATCGGCGAACACCTACGAAATATTCGGAAAGGCATGGAAACACATGCCTTATCACTCCATTTCAAAGAAGTGCATCAGTGTGACACAGCACATATTTTAAATTTTTATGGCATTAAAAAAGTAAATAAAAATATTAGACATCAAGATTCAATGTCCATATTAGCTCGCACTGAAATGGAGATGATTTTTAAATATAAAACTCTAATACCAAATGGTCTCAACAAAGATTTTGAGACCAAATGGTTTCTCTGATGGATTGTCTCTTTACTCCTTTTTCTCTGTTTTCTTTTACTTCTTTTTCTCTTTTTTAATTATGTTTAGTGTAAGTTATGTTGCCTCATTGATTTTATCAAATATTAATTATACCCTTTTATATTTTAATTCCATGACTTTGCTGCTATACACAATGATGATTATAACAAACCAACAAGATGGCCTCCGCAATGATGTTATCACATCGACTAGTTTCAAACCAATAAGATGGCCGCCGTCATGATTTTGTCACACGAAAGAAGGAAACACGTTACCGGAAGTGACGTCAGCTGGACCGCAAACGAAAGCGGATGTTCCATGGTATGGAACGCAAACGGGATGACAACTTCCGGTCTCCGCAAGCGGGAAGACGGAAATTATTTGCAGCTGTACAAACGCCGCTATGTGGAAGTAACGGACCGGATGAACTTTTCACTTATGTATTGTATATAGGATTTAGCTGGCTAGGAATTCCATGTCTGGTATTAGGCATTAGACACAAAATCCCTCCCCTAATTAATTTGGGGTATAAATATTGGTATCGATCACTGACCTCCTCATACCTTGAAAAAGACCTGGGTGGTATCGAAACGCGTTGGTCAGGAGGAAGGGGGGATATCTATTGGACTCTCTATGGTGTGGAACATCTCCAGGGACGCCTGTAATTTACACCCATGCGATTTTAGTCTGCCTTGTGTGTAGACCATCATTTCTGGTGAGAGTCCATCCATAATCCCCTTTTTTGTGCTATTTACTGAATTGTTTTAAATAACTTTTAATAAAAACTGTATTACACTATGTGGAGCCTTTCCATTTTTTACATATGGTCTGTGGAGCCTGACTTCATCATGGTGAATAGAACATGACCGGTATAAGATCCGCTCCCTATGCTCGTTTGTCTACCTATAGTAGACCACCTTTTCTGGTAGGAGTCCGAGAACAGCATCTACCTCATGTTATACTTTTAAATAGTACCATCTGCACTATTTTTTGTATTTTCCTTTTTTGTTTAAAGGAAATCATCTGCTAAATTACCAAAGAATTTCTTGAACTCATCTGGTTCATTATTGAGCGCCTATATATACAGTGGTATTTTTCTTGTATGGGCTGTATGTTTTAGGTGTGGTGTCACCTTTTCCACTGGTTGTGGGCTGCTCTGCATCTTAAGCGCAGATTTACCTTCTTAACATTCTGTTTTTTTCTGAAGTACGGTTATATCTGTTATCAATATTTCTCCATCTTGTGGGCCATCTATTAGGTACTTTAAAAGACTCTTCATACCTATAATTATGATTATCAACCCTATTAAAGTTCTTCATATGCTTGGAATTATTTTTCCTCCAAGTGGGAGTTTTGTTCGATACCTGGTCAAATTTCTGAATGGTGTTTCCAAAGAATTTATTTTTGTCTCTACAGTCGTTATACCTGTATCTCTCAGATATTTTTTATGTTTCTTATCCCTCATTTCTTTTTTCATTTTCTTCAAAAGTTCCTTTTCGAGAGCTCTAAAATTCTCAAGATCTTTATACGGGTTCACTAAAGTATGTAATACATTAATTTCATCATTTAGTTGTGAGACCAATGTTCTCCTCTCTCTGATGATTAAATCACTCAGATTAAGGGAGCAGACCTTAAGGATAGAATCCCATTCCTTTCTAAAGTTATCATTCTCAGTAGTAAAGGATGGTGGTTTAATAATTGTTAACTCTTTTGGTACAATTTAGTCAGCATGGTATCTTTCTAATGTGACCGATTCCCACCATACCCTATTTTCCTTTAACATTAACACCTCTAATTTCTTAAAAATGGTGTCAAGATCTTTATCACATACATTATTGTTATCATTAGTTCTTAAAAAGTAGATGAAATGGGGTCTTTTCTAGTTTCTCTAAAGGCATACATGTCTGCAGCACAATGTAGCAAAAAAAAGATTAAAAAAGACAATAGTGAAATAGATGATGCTACTAACATGCGCAGTAAACAAAGAAATGCAGCTGGTAAACAAATATAAGATGTTCATCCAACATCTAACAGAGATACTGTACGTGCAAAAGGATAGATGTTTAGACCTGCGCTAACCATAGAACCATGTGAACAGATAATTTCACCGATGTGGGAGCAAACAACCAAGGTGAATCATAAACCAATAATAATGGGAATATTTTTTTTTTTATTATTGATCAGTTTATTACATGTAACTCTAGAAATATAATTTATGTTTTGGAATGTAGCTGTGGACTGAGATATGTAGGTAAAGACAACGAGAGCACTTAAAGTGCGTCTTGCCGAACATATCTATAATATTAGAAAGGGACTCGAAACACATACTGTGTCAGCCCATTTTAAAAAAGTCCACGATAAAAAGGAATGCTACATTGTTAGTTTTTACGGTATTGAACAAATATTACCGAAAAATAGAACTAGAGATTTGGACCAAAGGCTATCAAAAGCCGAAACGAGATGGATTTATCAGTTAAAAACTTTAATGCCTAAAGATCTTAACAGTGAATTTGAATTAAAGTGATTTTTAACCTAGGGTTTTTATATTTATTTATTCTTCTATTTTTTGTATAGAAATGGGTGATGGCTATTTTTATTATGTGCCGCTTCACCTCTTTCTTAATATCTGCTTTTTTAGTGTTATATTTCTTTTAAATGGACACCAGTTTGGGACTCTGTGGAACGCATATTTTATATGTAAGACGCGCAAGGCTGAGCTCTGACTTCCACATTTGACAAGTTCTGCATTAATAGTGAAAGCGGAACAGGAATTATCATCGGTGGAACGCATGCATGGAACGCAAGTGACGACTTCCATACCACGTGATCGGAGCTCACCGGTGTACCCGATGATAGCTCAATTAAGGGCTTTATAAGGACGGCAAAAGGACACTGGAGCACACATCTGATGAAGGATCCGCAGTGATCCAAAAATGTGTTCATGTGTTACCTTTGAACATTCCTTCAGAACAGCTGCTGAACACTGGTGATCGATGCGGAGGGGCTTTGGTAGATTCCGGACCTACCTATACCCACCACTACTTTGCTGACATCTGTGGATTCTGTGAGATCCTGAGTGTTGCTGTATTCCCTTTTGGATGTTTACATGCTTTTTTAATTATATGTTTGTGAGTGTATTTTATTACATTCCTATGCCTTTTGTGATGACTGTCTGCACTATTACGTTCTTCCTTGTGCTTATCTCTCCATTGCTGAATAAGCTTCCAGGAGGGGAGCACTTATGTTGTTACAGGTGCATTAAGGAAACACCCACTTACACCATTTATGAGGAAAAAGTTTATGCTGAAGTTGGATGACCTCGTATATTTATAAAGCTCAGTATTTTCATTCCCATTATTATTGGACTATGAGTCACCTTGGTTGTTTGCTCCCACATTGGTGAAATTATCTGTTCACATGGTTGTATGGTTAGCGCAGGTCTAAACATCTGTCCTTTTGCACATATCTCTGTTAGATGTTGGATGAACATCTTATATTTGTTTACCAGCTGCATTCCATTGTTTACTGCACATGTTAGTAGCATCATCTTTTTCACTTAAATACCCAGACAGGTAACACATCAGTCATTCTATTCAGACTTGTGACCTGTGTACATGTTTCATCTGCAGCCTGTAAGTACCTGGATCTAATTTGTTCACCTCTTTCACTGTTGTATTATTTAAGTGAACATGTATGTGATTCACACCTTTGTTAGTATATCTATAGGGTCTATTTATTATTATGCAGATTTTCATGAAAACTGCCCCAAATGCCCTTTAATAAATTCAGGTGATACTAAAATAATGTAAAAAATTGTGTTTTTACACCCTTTTCACATTATTTTAGTATCACCTGAATGTATTAAACGGCATTTGGAGCAGTTTTCATGAAAATCTACTCCAAACCCTTTAATTCACTTTTTTTAGTAGGCCGCATTGCATTCCCCTGTTGAATTTCCTAGGGTTAACTAAATTAACCATCTTGTTGCTGTTTGGGTTGTTAGGTAAAAGAATGAATTGAAAATAGATTTATAAAAATAATTATTATTTATTAAAAAGGCCACGCCCGTATACAGGGGAGAGGTAACATCCTCTCAGCCTTGGGTCAAATCCTTTTAACAACCGATACACGTAACAACAATGAGTTTTATATAATACACAGTTACGCCCCATTCATATATCCCTCCCATATGATTACATACATCTGGAATACAGTGTTATGCAATATTGGGACAATTGTCAAGAATACTAAAAAGATACTCGTGATCTTCAGCTCTGTGTCCATATTAGGAATTAAGCTGGACTCTATGGGCTTTTAGGATGTGCGTAGGTGGAATTAATACTTAGCCAACAAAATTGTTTTTCTCGTCTTTCTTAGTCTGTGTATAAAGTTCAAATGAAATACAAATGAATCTGCTAGAAACATCTAGCTAGAACCAAAATGGATTCTGTTATGCTATCATACTATACTAGTGAATATGAGAACCCTTGACATTATAATTATCATATGTGTATACATAATATACGTACTATCCCATAGTACATATATATAACTGTTAGGCCTTCGGCAGGTTGCCTCTGTCACAGTATTCGACAGCTCCACCCTTTGATCAGGGACATTATCCATGTTCCCTGTCATCTCAGGAGAATTTCTGGGAACGTATAGTTCACTAATAATCATTTCATGTAATATTGCTATTCTGCGTCTGGCAGTAGGTTTCCAAATACGGCATAGGCCGCAACTGTAGGCGGTGAACATCAGATGAATGGCTATAATCACATCGGGGTCACCAAAGAATAAACCTCGTCACAGAATACATCAACACATACAATCACATACAATATACTTAAAAAAAACATTTTCCTAATCCTTAAAATTGAATACTAGGATTTAAACATTTATCTTTTCCAGTCCATATCATAAAGCCTTGGTTAAAGTTCTTCTCTTATATCATTGACCTCCTTTATATACTTGGCAATACACGTATCAGGATCCGTAATGTCTTTGGTCAAATAAGCACAGCAGTGAGCTCAAAGTGCTGTTTCCGGAAATCAACAATATCCTCCAATTTGTGGTATTAAAGAATGTAGAACAATATGGTATCGTAATAGTTCATGTCCAATGTCCTGGAATCATCACAAATGTCCACAGTTCTGGAATATCCTATCATAAAGTTCAATCATGTTATCAATAATTTAAATGAAATAAACGTCAACTCCCAGTTGATTAATCATACGACTTCATTAGCCATAGGAGAACTTTATTAGCCACCTTTACCACTTCGAGGTTTTATTGATACTCTGATGGCAGGAACATGTTTCCTGATTACTGAGTCAATTACTCTTTTTAGGAATAGTTCATCCTGCAAGAAAACTTTTCTCAAGTTAATATATGTTTTTGTATAAAATTGCTAAATCAAATAACAAACATCTTTAGAATTAATAGGTAACCAATTATATATCATATCCTAAGGACATGGTGACAACTACCATTCCCCGTTATGTATGATATCTTCTTTTAACCTTTGAATCTACTCCTGGTAAAATACATTTATTAAATCATAAACTTTAATGAACATCATATGTAACCATTACTATTTATATACCTAACTCATTATATCTAGGTTAGTATATTGTAACAATCCTTTCACATTCCCTTAAATCAACCTTTTCTATCTACATAAGATAATTTATTTTTCTGTATTATTGACCTATTTTATTTCCATTAACTGAAATACACCCGATATGTGTAGCTGATATTATCACCAGTGGTTCTTTCTTGAGATACTGTTGTATCTATACACATGTACCGTGTTTCACTATTATCACGACTCTATAAAGTTTTGGTAATCACATCAAATGTAACTTGCATAGAGAACTTTGGCCTGCAATTATACAATGCTAGTGTCTATGTATACATATCTAACAATTATAATAATCTTAAATAATGATTAGTAATACAATTTATATAGCTGCAGTACTTAAAATCTTTCCAACAATTAATGGTATTGCTGGACTGGATACTCCTCAGAATAATATCCTAAATTATTTAAATTATCCATGCATTAATCTATACATCTGTCTTCAAGTGGAGTATAATACTCACAACCACGTTTTTCAAAGGGTGTTCATTACACCGGTCATAAATCTCTCTGGATTTCCTGCTTTGAAAAGAAAAGAAGAAGGAAGGGTCTTATTGAAATAATTCCCATCCACAATAATGGATGAGTACTCATACCTACACCACACGTTTGCTCGCTCTCTCTTCAAAGAAAAATAAATAAATTAAGTCCTAATGCAGTTATAAATAACGTCGCTCCCGTATACTTTCAGAAATGTTAAAAGTTCTGTAGGATATTAGCTTATAAGCACATAGTCTATTATCAATGATCATAATCATCTCTATCTTGATTGAAGGGTTCATTCAAATATAACTCTGTGGTAGTAACAGTAGTAAAAGTCTCTGTATCTCCATACAATTGTTTTTAGTGTTAGGTTCCTTTAAGCTCTGGTCTCTGACCTTTTCATTTCATTGCAAGCTCATGGATCTAGGTGTCCTTCTTCTGCAGCCTTTGCAACGGCTGTATCAGTAGTCAGCGGTACTTGCCAAGGACCATCCTATGCGATCTGTAATGGAACCAAAACATAAGCAACTTCTCACCATAACACCGTCTTCACTCTCTTAGTGATTGTCCTGTGCCGGACTGTGTGTTTTCGTGTTGGTTAAATATCTTTCCAAGGTTCTTGCAGCTTTTGATATTCTTGTAACTGTTTAAATATTTGTGTGACACATCTGAATCGTCAAATCATTTTGTAGTTTTGAATCAGTCTCTAGATAATATATCTTTGCTGGATTCCAAAAAGAATAACAAAAAAATGATATAGAAGAGAGACTAAGCAGAGGCTTAGGTGTAATTCTACCACTATTGAACCAACGATTGGACCATGCCATGATTCAAATTCTGCCTTTCCTGTCTCTTTTGTAGATTAATAATGCTTAATTCTTTAAACCTTCCTTGTCACATTATGACTTTTTTTATTCTCAACATTACACATATTAAACACAAAATATTTTTCAAACTCCTATAAACTCTTTCTATCAGTAAAGAAACTTTACTGTCTTTTAAACAATAGGTCACACCTCTGGCCTTATTATTCATTTCTCAAATAACCCCTTAACACCTGTTACACATACTATAGTTCCTTTTTTGCATTAAACTATGTTGTATTAAAAACAATGTTGTTTTTAATCAACCCAACCATCTGCAGTAAACATGCTATAGCTTTCTTTATCACCATCACGATCCCTCTTATTATCACATAATTTGTTATTTTGGTCCCATGCCAAAACACAATGTACACTTCTCCATTAAACTTCATCCCACTATAGAAAGCTTGTGAATCTATTTCATGTTAGTTACCCTTAGATTTGCATAACTCATGACATTTCCCCTTAATGAAAATTGGCAGCAACACTTTATTATTAATAATACTAATTCACTAATTCACCATCCCATTATCCCCTATGGATGCTCGAGAAATTATTCTCCTGTTACTGTCAGTTTTTTCTTTTTCTTTAAATGCAATGTAAAATGCGATGTAATCATGATGTGTGAAATCATTATAATTGTCTTACTCATCCACATTATATTCCTTATACTCCCCATTTTTGGGGGTGAGGAAGACAAGTATGCAGCTGTATCTAAGTTGTGGTGGATTCTGTGAATCAGGCATCAGCAGGAAACACTCTGAGCTGGGCATCACTGTGCCACCAGATGAAACCCTACCAGGATAGGTTCTTGGACGGGGGCATCGGGTGACGAGGATCAGTGAAGCAAGTAAAAGGACTGATACGCTGAATGAATAAACCATCTGCGGTGGTGCCTAGGCTATTTTCAGCCTCGGACCCATGTTGCTTCTTTAAGCTAGCCCACCACAATCCCATTATATGGTGAGAGATTTACATCTATTGCACGGTCACTTTAACTGGTCCAGATTCACCCATGCACTTTATGTATGTAGTATGTCAGTGAGTTTATGTGTCATAATAAACACATTTTTCATGGAACAAATCATTTGTTACAATTTCCCTGTTGGTTCATATATCCCCTATTGAATGAAGGGATACATCTTTAAATCTGAGCGCCAGTGCAAGCTATACTATTGCTATTTTATATCTAAGTTGTATACTGTCAGAGGTAAATGTACACATCATATGCAATCTACTGCTTAACCTCAGTATTAAACAGTTTTTTTTTTTCTTTTGTTCTTGCTTATACATAAGTTGATAGTTTGGCTCTGACTGTGTATTCATTAATGTCTTATTCATGATAAAGTGTAATATTGTATTACCTTCTATAATTTCTTTGGTTATGAACTTGAATGTATGCATATAGCATTTACAAAAAAAAAAATACTGTATCTAGAGATTTATCATCTGGTCATACATATATATCTATCAATAAATGTATACCAAGGCTCCACCCTCTGAGGGTTTTAACTATCTTTGACCTAGCGCCAAATAATGACCTAGGTAGTTAACTATGTCAGCACACCGTTGACTTTTGTCTTGCGACACCTTGTGTCCTGTTCTGCAAGAAAACACAACTGTTTAGTATCTGACACCAATACTTCAAATAATTTGTAACACAAAGGTATATCATCCACATACTGGGTACATTTCTTTACTTATCTCAACATATCATTCAGACTGGCCAGTCCACACAAAATTTACGTCTCTCATGCACACTCATTATTTGCTTCCAAGCAAACTTTCCTTGGACTGCATCCATTCTATGGAATGCCTTGCCACATATACGGATTCACTGAAAACTCCCTTACTTAACAACGCTCCTATTTTCTGTATAACCTTTTTTTTTTTTTTTTTTTTATACAATCATATCCCCACACTTTCTGGCTACGGAACCTTGTTCATCACTGCATATTGTGCAGTCCGCTAAGAACTTTTGCAATGTATATCTATATTATCACTGCCTATCCTTTGTTATGGATTTTAGCAAGCATATTTTTTTTTTTTTTCATTCATGGAGTAAAATGCATGTATGTATGAATCCGTGTCTGAGGGGCATGTATCATCGTGTAAACACAGGGTAAGTGATATATATGTATGCTATGTATCCAACTGAATCTGTCCCTACTTTAAACTTCCTGGAATCTTTAGAAATACCTCATCCGTGATGTAGTATATTTTACACTGTAACTTTTACATTAGGTTTCTTCCAAATAACTTTGAAGAATTGTCTAAAAGTATGTTAATACTGGAATCGTAGTGATTAATTGCTTGTCGCAATCTTTGATTTACAGCATTTTACTATACAGAATGATACCTTTATCTTTCCCTATGATTTTAGCTGCTGCTTCTGCTGCTTTGAAAACTCTTTCCCCCGTATAGCCCACCAGAGATAGGGCGTTGTCTTCTTGACTGTCTGCCAGATGCAGATCTGTTAGCTATAACGCTGTTAGCGCTGACATCTCTAGCCCATATCTGTTGCTGGGATTTTTTTGTTCTTATATTAAACTAGAGTAGATCATTTGCAGTAAAACATATTTAGAGTATTGCTTATGCCAGAGGTTCCCAAACTGTGTGCCGTAGCTCCCTGGGGTGCCTCGGACACTTGCAGGGGTTCCCTGGGTTGGTGGTCTAGGACCAATTCAAATTATCCAGTGCTGGTGGCTGCCAGTCATAAAATATGTGGCCAAACAGAAGCAAATCTTGTCCCTCACCACACAACTGACCCTAAGGATGACATATAAACGCCATCTACTTAATGTAATATTTATTTTTACATTTCTCAATAATACATTTTTTTTCCCTAGGTGTGCCGTGGAAAAAAAAATTCTGATATTCTAGGGCGACATGATTAAAAAAATTTGGAAACCACTGACTTATGCTTATTATGATCCATCTCATTAGATGGAGAAAGAAAAAAAATCAAAGCTCACTGAACACTTTTTTTTTTCTTTTCTACGTCATAGCTTACACTGCTGCTGGAAGAGGGGGGGCACGTTTCTGGGCTTTTACAGCCCCCTAGCTCTCCGTGCTACACAGCGTTGGAAACTGAAGGCTTATTTTACAGAAAAAAAAACTTTTTTTTTTCTTTATATTTCAATACAATCTCACACGGCATCCAGCCATTAATTTGCTGGCAGACCTTCTCACAATATATTGCATTAAAGAATATTTACGTATTAAACAATACCATATGGAAACTTCACTTCATAGTTAGATAGGAACATTAGATAAACACATATTTTTAACTACAGATCTGCCAAAAGCCATTTGAACACGGACATCAACTCTTGTTTCCTCAGTTCACAAATATATATATATATATAAACCTTATTTCAAAACTTGTAACCATGCCAATCACAGACAGAAGGTTTCTATTAGACCCAGATCTGAGAATATACTTAACTGCCCATTATGTCCCACACACAAGACACCATAAAACACAAAAATGTAATGCAGTTTCGCCAGCGCAACGGGAGTATTCTTTTGGTACCATGGTTCTTATTTCAATCCTGATGTACAGTATTTCATTTTCTTATCATGCTGTACTGAATCTGTGCCTAGTTTCATAAGTTGGGCTCCCATACTTTAAATAAAAAAATCAGTTTGCAAACTTCAATATCTTGCAGATTTCAACAGCTTTTGCCGATTTCAAAATACGCTTAGTATTGGTTGATCAGGCCAATATTATACAGCATAATTGAAATGCAAAACATAGACTGTACCCTTTGTCACAGTACTATACAAAATTGGTGCTTCTATGGAATATTTCTTCCATACATGATATGCACATTTATGGTTAATCCTCCCTGCCCTTCCCATACGCTGGAAAAATTCGCAATCCCTGCAATTTTTCACACACGCGACACGTCTGTCAACTGGGAAACTGCAGTAGACCCTCTTATCACAAACTACAATCACAAAGCAACATGCCATGTTAAAGTTGCTAGTCTCTTCGTGCACTACAATGTTAGCAAACAGGCTTAGGTTATGGTTAGCACAACACCTCTTTAGAGTTGCTCAGTATTGCAATATATTATTACACTCAATTACATATAATCCCTATAACTTCGGGTTGTTCACTCTATTTATTTCATGTACCCTTCTTACACACGTGTAGCTGACTAACAAGGGGAGGTGGTCTATGTGCTTTTTACTTTATTTGGCTCTAATCTTATCTTTCACTTACAGCGTTAACGAGGGCACGTGATACTGTAAATGCAGACTGGAACACATTCAGACCTCGTGAAGATGGTCCAAAGCACTTATTCACGCAATCATTCATAGAGTGAAAAACCCCGGTCACTGTTTCTTTGCTCAAATCTTTGAATTAATTTTGGTATTCTTATTTACATGCAACAGCATCTGTCAATCATCATTCCCGAGTTACTTGGTCCTTCAACCGATTTGAACACACCTTTGGTATTCATTTTACAAACAAGCAACAACAATTAGGTCCCTGAGTTATTTTCCTAGTTTAGTCAATCTCTCCACTCCTAATTCTCATATTATAAAAAATACAATCACACAGACAGCTGGCAGGTATAGAAACAGCATGTACTGGAATATAGCACATACCATGGTATTCTATACTTACCAGTGCTGTAATGACTTGGGACATTCCTTCCATCCTCGGCTGCTGGCTGGCTGGCACACCCCTTTGAGAATTTGATGAAGAGATCGAGATCTATAGTACCAAGGACCGAGCCCCCATCTGTTGAATTTCCTAGGGTTAACTAAATTAACCATCTTGTTGCTGTTTGGGTTGTTAGGTAAAAGAATGAATTGAAAATAGATTTATAAAAATAATTATTATTTATTAAAAAGGCCACGCCCGTATACAGGGGAGAGGTAACATCCTCTCAGCCTTGGGTCAAATCCTTTTAACAACCGATACACGTAACAACAATGAGTTTTATATAATACACAGTTACGCCCCATTCATATATCCCTCCCATATGATTTCATACATCTGGAATACAGTGTTATGCAATATTGGGACAATT
Organism: Pseudophryne corroboree; assembly: GCF_028390025.1. Lineage (NCBI taxonomy): Eukaryota > Metazoa > Chordata > Amphibia > Anura > Myobatrachidae > Pseudophryne > Pseudophryne corroboree. The sequence goes on along the minus strand of NC_086444.1, from coordinate 1,240,739,758 downwards.
GTCAAGAATACTAAAAAGATACTCGTGATCTTCAGCTCTGTGTCCATATTAGGAATTAAGCTGGACTCTATGGGCTTTTAGGATGTGCGTAGGTGGAATTAATACTTAGCCAACAAAATTGTTTTTCTCGTCTTTCTTAGTCTGTGTATAAAGTTCAAATGAAATACAAATTAATCTGCTAGAAACATCTATCTAGAACCAAAATGGATTCTGTTATGCTATCATACTATACTAGTGAATATGAGAACCCTTGACATTATAATTATCATATGTGTATACATAATATACGTACTATCCCATAGTACATATATATAACTGTTAGGCCTTCGGCAGGTTGCCTCTGTCACAGTATTCGACACCCCATACTGGGAAATGTGATGTGGCCAAATTTACTAAAAAAATAATAATGTGAAAAATAACGCAGTGTGCCCTGTGATAATCTCACCAGCTCAGGCTGGCGAGATCACAGGGCAGCACTGCGATAATGAGGCATTTGCCCATCTTACTCAGCCCCTGGAACAGAGAGCAGAGTCGGGACCCGGCAGAGTGATTAGCTATGTGTGTCTGATGAACACACAAGCAGATCACAGTGTAAAAAGTAAAAAAATAAAATAAAAAACCCCAAAAACCATACTCACCTGTTCAGGGAACCGGTGTCCGCTGCTCCAGTGAGCGCTGCCGGGCCCCCAATGTGCTTCAATGTGACCCCGGTGCAGTAAAGTGATGCTGCAAAGTGGCAGCGCACTTTACAGCACAAGGGGTCACATCAGCACATGGGATCCGGCACTAGGCAGCCCAGCAGAAGCAGCGTGGACCAGCTCCCTGGACTGGTAAGGTTATTGATCTTCTGGTGGGGGTCTGTGGTGCACGGTGGGTATTCACGACAAGGGGGGGTCGACTGGGCTGTGGCGGTAGTGGCGATGTTGGCTTGGGTGGTGCATGTGCTGCAGGACATTGGGGTATTTTTTCCGAAAAATACCCCGATGATGCTGCGGAGTGTCATCACAGGGACAGAGCTTGACCACAAACTCTGTCCCTGCACGCAATAATTGATACATCCCTGCGATGTAATCAATTATCGCAGTGTGAGTTTGGGCAATTTTATCTGTCATCTGCATTCTGGATGTGGATGGTGATAAATAGGCCCCTTTGTCTATTATATTGGAGTAAAAAAGGAAAACACTTTACTAAGCTTTAAATATTTAATACTGACATGTTGTTTGATTGTTTGTATATTGCCAATGGAAAATCTGATGCACTTATCTCCATAATGAATATATATCATTTATAAAACCTCTAGGATTAAATATGGGGCTTTTTTTGGTTTAGGGTTCTGTATTACTGTAATCCTATCAATAGTGTATCAGTGTGAATTTAATACAGTTTACAAATGAACTATTTCTGTCAACAGATTGGAAGTTTCATATCTGTATAGGTATGTAACTATAATTTATGGTAAATCCAACGGGTTAAAACACCTAATATACTGACCCGTTATTTAATATTACAATTTCTTTATCTTTAGGGCAATTCTTTGGGGATGCTATCTTCTATTTTCATCTTAACAAAAAAAAATTCATACGAAGCAAATGTGCCACAATTTTTTATGGTATGCCTATTCACCTTTTCTTTGATATTTGACATGTTGTCACATTGATTGATTTATAAGTAGGACCTATCCATTATAGATGAATGGTCTTTAAAGATTGATTCAAGTAGTCACCCTGACCATATAATAAACCTGATATTCAATCGGTATGTGATCATTTAAAAACTACTCAAAAATATAAACTTTGAGTATTAATGGTAGTAATTTGATGTTCCTTCCTTTCCCCCACTTTCCCCCCTTTTTTAAAATGAAGGTGTATACCCCTGATTAAGTCCTTTGTAAACTAAATGTGTAGGGTTCACCAATCTATACCTGTCATGTTCTGATATATGTGAATTCCACCCAGAGCTCACACATTTAGCTAAAGGTGATGGTGGAATATGTTCCAACTGTTTGTATACAGACATGTATTTGGATTTATTGGTTTTATGATGTGTATGTCATTTTAACATTTTAAGAAGTAAAAGAAAATCTTGTACTATATATGTCTGATTTTTTTTGTTTTGGGTGATTTTTGGTGAGGGGATTTATATTTTTAGGGAACTTCAGGTTTGACCACCTGAACTCGAATTAACCTTGACACTCTGAACATTGGTTGATCCACTGAAGGAACTGCTTTTGAACTGAATTTACTGTTACATACATATTATTGCACCAAGATATTGTTTGTGTTTGTATATATATATATATATATATATATATATACACAGTATAAATACAGTATATATATATTATATATATATATACAGTATATATATACAGTATAAATATTATATATATATATATATATATATATATACAGTATATATACAGTATATATATATATATATATATAGCATATGGGACCGGCACTCTCCTCTCATAGAACCTTTGCTCCGGTGCCCTCTGACAATGATCAATAATCCAAATACCTTATACAAGCAGCGGCACTCAGAGACTTTTAGAAGTGAAACAAATATGAAGATTTAATCCATGTTACAGTGTGTCCAGGCCAACGTTTCGGGGCACACCCGCCCCTTTGTCAAGGTGAACAAAGGTTCACCTTGACAAAGGGGCGGGTGTGCCCCGAAACGTTGGCCTGGACACACTGTAACATGGATTAAATCTTCATATTTGTTTCACTTCTAAAAGTCTCTGAGTGCCGCTGCTTGTATAAGGTATTTGGATTATATATATATATATATATATATAAAATTGAAGGTGTGAGCGCAAACCGGGTTTAAATGAAGAATGTCTGTGGAACTACAAGTCCAAGTCCAGATTGTTAGATCCAAATTAAAACAGGTAAAGTCTTCAGACAATCTGGCTGCACACTGCCATTTAGATCAGCTGTCATCCATCCCGTTCTCCCGTCTCCCAACGGGGAAATATTTTGTCTAGAGAAGATAGAATAATGGGGGGCGCCAGTAGTGCATTAAAAGATTACAATTTATTGACACATCATGAAACACAAGTTTAAAAATGTGAGCGTACCAAAGATGGCGGTATAATCACCGCTAATAAATTTGTTTTAAAATCAAAGATACAAGATGGATTCACCACTGCATGTTGCCTTGTTCAGCAACCATCCATAAGCCACGCCCCTACCGGTTTCGTCACCAGGACTTCATCAGAGGGCTTGGCTTAACATTTCCCTTAGAGCTTTTAAATCCTGAAAGCCTGTTTGCATTCTCCAATCAGTGTTAAACATTAACAGGTTCAAGTAATCATTCATTAGTGAGAGAGATGTATCAACAACACATACATTTGCACAGAAAAAGACTGTCTAATACAAATGAATATCATGCAGTCATATTTTATCCTTAAATTACACTGATAAAACATTTGTAATAAATGAACAGTTACAAGCAGCAAAGTACACCGTTTGTTAAACCATAAAAGGAGTGAGTTCATAACCTTCCTTTAATCTGAAAATAAAGTATTCAAAGTAATGATCCAGAAGGTTTCTCGTCTGTTAAGTCTATTTATTCTATCCCCACCACGTTTATCCACAGGTATATGTTCCAAACCTAAGAATTTTAATGAAGATGGATCACTATTATGGCACTGTTTAAAGTGCTGGGGGACACTATGATTATCTATATTATTTTTCATATTTCTTAGATGTTCTAATAGCCACAGTTTTAAAACTCTTTTAGTTTTTCCTATATACCTCTTTGCGCAACCACATTCAAGCATGTATATACAGTGGCATTATACTGATCCATCTTCGTTAAAATTCTTAGGTTTGGAACATATACCTGCGGGAGACTGGACCCGTTTATTTGAATTAAGTCCTGGAGTGCCGCTTCATTGTGCTCATATATATATATATATATATATATATATATAGACAGAGGTGGTGATCCAGCACAGCCATTTAAAATGTTTACAACCTGGGTGCCGTCACAGGAAACGGACAAGTAGCAAGTTGGTGGTGCAGCACTCCAAGGAATTTGAAACTGACACTCTCTTGATAACAAAAAAAAAAAAAAAATTATATATATATATATATATATATATACACACATATTATGTAAAAAAAAACACTCCACAATCTATATGGGTGCCAGCTTTTCCACAAGTATACAGGGGTGGTAAGTTTCTGAAAATAATTTTTGGTTAGAAAAAGAGGGGCATTCTAAGCAATCAAAGGTGTTAATATAATAAAAATATCAATACCCAATGTATATAAAAATATATATAAAAATTTATAATATTAACAGGAGCATTAAAAATATGAAAAGTGGGGACTTCCGGTTCCGGGTGCATGGAGTGAGGATCGTGCTCGCTCAGCTCCGCTCCTAGCCTGGCTCACCAAAACCCTTATCACGGCTTTACAGCCTCCACGAGCCAGTCCTGGTTCACGGCGCTACCCCCCTGACCACCAGCATGGACAAGTTTGTGTCCTCCTCGCAGCCGCAGCGGTCGTCTCAGCAGACGCTGCGGCAAGTGAAACGAGGCGCCGATTCCAACATGGCGCCGGACCACGAGGCGCACACTGTCTCCCCGGCCAGCAAGAAGTCTGCAGCGGAACTGGGATCAGATGCAGCACCACATCCCTCTAAGGCATCAGACGCTCCACTCACCTATAAAGATCTGGTGGACTCAATTACATCCACGGTGGGCCCTCTTCTTACAAAAGCGGTGAGTGACATTACAGCCCAGGTGCAGCAGCTGACCGCGAGGGTGACGGGCAATGAAAACAGAATAGCCGCCATAGCCCATAACTTAGCTGATTTGCAATGCGAGGTTAAGCGTCTGGAAAAAGATAATTATGCTCTCATTAATCGTATGGAGGATATCGAAAATCGTTCACGATGGAACAATGTGCGCTTGGTCGGGCTACCCGAAACCCTTAAAAGCCCTGAACTTGAAACTTTTGTTAAAACCACACTGCCACAACTCCGGGGCATACAGCAAGCTTGTAGAGACATGGTTATTGAAAGGGTACACCGGGTAGGCCCCCCTCCACGTCCACATGACACTCGTCCACGAGTAACACTATTTAAATGCTTAAGCTACACCCATAAGCTTGAAATCTGGAAAGCCTCCAGGAAAATTCCTGTCATTGACTGGGAAGGGAAGAAGTTGCGTATCTTTCAAGACTTTTCAGCAGAACTATCAAAAGCGAGAAAAGCCTTCTCTCCCATATGCTCACAGCTCTGCCCTGATTTATCCAGCAAAACTCCGAATATTCTATAAAGATAGACACTATGACTTTCTCACTCCAGCTGACGCTGATGATTTTTTGCAAGACACTAACCAGGAACATACGTCTGATATAACTGATATACCCCCGCAGCAAGATGCACGCTGAGGACATTGTGTTTCTCTTTTCTGTTCTCTGCATACTTTACCACTGTTACCTCATTAGGTCCGGAGATCGAGACTATGTGGACTGGTTAATACACATATCCACGCCGTGGTGACCCGGGCCGGGTCAGAGCTTGCTCCGGGTATTAAGTTAGGAGTTTCTCCAAACTACCGTTACTGTCTTAATTCTTTTTGTTTGTATATCCAGAAGTCTAGTACTGAGACACGTGCTATGTTTACTGCGCGAGGCGCACTTTCTCAGTTGGTTCTTTATTTACACAATCTCATGTCTTCTCTATCCCTGTGTTCCCCTTCCCCCATGTGTCTTTCCCTCCCTGTACCCCATTCATTTGAATCTTTTAGTATAACGTATGTGTTTCACTATCCACTTGTCAGGTATAACCTAGCTTTGATACCACCTCATCTTTCTTCGCTATGTCCACTCTACGCATAGGCTCTTTGAATGTAGGGGGTTTTAACTCCCCTGCGAAGCGAAGAAAGATTTTGGTTTACCTTAATGCAATGAAAATAAGTGTAATTTTTTTACAGGAGGCGCATCTAATCCCTTCGGAGATGGTGAAACTGCAGATGTTAGGGTGGAAACTAATAGACTTCTCATCGTACAACTCAAAAGCTAGGGGTGTTGCTCTTCTTATAAAAAGAAATATCTCATATACACATATTGCTTCTCAAAATGATTCGGAAGGTGGATACACGATTACAAGATTATCACTTAATTCCAAGGTATACACCTTTTGCAATGTATATGCTTCTCCTATCTACTCCAAAGAGTTTCTCTGTATTCTGATTGCAAAACTGACCCAATTTATGGATGAACTTATGGTGGTATGTGGTGACTTTAACTTAATCTCAGACATCTCTCTAGATAAAACATCACCACCTAAACCGCAGATTGCTCAAAAAAAATTACCTAGGCTTGGTATGCCACAACTAGCCGCTCAACTTTCCCTAATAGATGCTTGGAGATCCACTAATCCCACATCTAGAGAATATACGTGCCTTTCAGCAGCACACCAAACGTTCTCACGAATTGACTATATTTTAATTTCGCAATCCTTGTTCACAAAAATGTCCTCAGCTGTAATTGAACCTATATCTATTTCAGACCATGCCCTTCTTAGATTAGACATCACAATATCAGACGGACAATCCTCTCACTTCTCCTGGCGCTTTCCAACCCACCTTCTCGCTTCTAAAGAATTTAAAACAATGTTAGTGGACAGCTGGAGAGATTTTGCAGCGAACAATAAAGACTATGCAATAACTAATCCCCCACTTTATTGGCAGACGGCTAAAACAGTTCTTAGAGGTAATATAGTGTCCTATGTATCTAGGTTGAACAAGGCATATGCATCTACCTATTTAACCCTACAATCCTCCCTTACCAACACCTATTCAACATTCCAACGAGTCCCTTCTCTAACGAACAAACATAATTACGTGCAGGCAAAAACTCACTTTGATGAATTTCTTCGCAAAAGAGGAAATAAATATCTCTATAGAGTTAATTACCGATATCATCGTTTTGGGAATAAGACAGGTAGCCTCCTTACTAATATTTTAAACGGCTCTAGGTCATCAGCAGCGGTGCACCCTCTCAGGAGAGGGGATGGAAGCCTTACCACTTCAAATAAACAAATAGTTGAGGAAATGTCCCTTTTTTATACCGACCTCTATTCTGCCCCTGCCTCCCCCCCATCTCCCACATCTGTACCTCTTGAAAATCAGGATTTCCCATGGTCCACCATACCTTTCCCCACCATCTCTGAGGAGATGAGTGCAGCATTAATTACACCGGTTACCCCCAAAGAGGTCTCACAAATAATATCATCCCTTAAGGCCACCAAAGCCCCTGGGCCAGATGGATTCGGAGGCAGCTTCTATAAGGCACTTCTCTCAGAAATCTTGCCCACACTAGTAGACTCATTTAATCATATCCTAACATCCGAAACAATCCCATTGTATTTTAACAATGCTTATATCAAAATATTACCTAAACCTGGACGGGATCTATCTCTACCAGGTTCATATAGGCCAATTTCACTACTTAATTCTGACTACAAAATATTAACCAAACTCTTAGCCAATAGACTAAAAACTGTTCTCCCATCCATTATACATCTAGACCAGACTGGATTTATCCAGGGTCGACACTCGGTTCTTAATGTTCGGAAGGTGATAGCAGCGATTCAAAAATTACAACATACCACTGGAGACTCCCCCCCTGGCGTGGTGATATCTTTGGACGCGGAGAAAGCCTTTGACCTGGTACAATGGCCCCATTTATTTGACTCCTTAACTAGATTTGGCTTTCCCCCTGTATTTGTCACTTATATCAAAATGTTATATAACAACTCAACCTCCCAAATCCTATGTAATGGTCATATTTCTACTTGCTTCCCCATTAACAAAGGTACCAGGCAGGGCTGCCCTCTCTCCCCTCTATTATTTGCCATTGCCATTGAACCCCTTGCCATAGCACTTCGCTACTCTCCTAAATTTAAAGGTATACGAATCTCCTCTCAGGAAATCAAGATTTCACTTTTCGCAGACGATATGCTGCTGTATGTCTCAGACCCCCTGCGCTCCCTTCCGCACATTCTGGATGTGATTTCGGATTTTGGAAAAATTTCTGGATACAAAATAAATGTGGACAAATCTGAAATTTTACCTATTGGCAATTACTCTTTAGATCTTCAGTCTTCTGTTGTATTCTCGAAATTTCGGATTTCACCTTGTATCAAATACTTGGGTATTCATATCCCCAATAAGCTAGACAAAATATACAGTCTAAATTTCACCCCCTTAATTCGTAGGGTTACATCCCTTCTGCATACCTGGACATCCCTACCTCTTTCCCTATTGGGCAGAACTGCTGCAGTCAAATCAATAATTTTCCCAAAACTGTTTTATGCTATTCAAATGCTGCCAATTGCCTTGTCCAACAAAGATATACTACTAATAAAATCAGCTATATCCTCCTTCCTATGGAAGGGGAAAAGGCCCCGCCTGGCCTATAATAAATTGACTCCACCAAAACTCAATGGAGGTCTGGGTATACCTGATTTTAAAGCTTACACTTTAGCTGTATTTTTTAGATATGCCAGTGATTGGCTACTATCACAATCTACTTACACTGACAACTCATTGGATCTGGCTGTCTTCCACCCCTTCTCTCCGGCAGCCCTGCTTCATCTTAAAGCGTCCGACATACCTAAAGATGTATACACAAATATTTTGTTTAAAGACACACACTTCTGCTGGATCAGCATACATAAAAAATTTGGAGAGAACTTTAAATATACTCCCTATCTTACCATCTGGGGCAACCCGGGTTTTTCCCCTTCAATTTATAACCCCACGTATCAGGAGTGGAAAAATAAGGGCATTCTTCTTGTGAACAAGGTTTTCGACCCAGGGGGCACTAAGCCCTTCCCATCATTTCATGATTTACAACAGTCATTCACAATTCCTAACAGGCATTTTTATTTCTACTTACAACTCAGGCATTATATACAGTCTCTCCCCCTACCTACCACACCCCCAGAAGCCATGAATATAATTCGTAAGACTTTACAAGCTAATGGGAATAGAGCATATAAGATTAAACATTTATATGTCCCCCTAACAGATGGGAGACTCTCGACTACTCAATACTCCGACATTGTCCTATCAACTTGGAGAGCAGATATCACACCATGGATGTTTGAATCGGATCAAATCCTTGACACATACACTAAATCATACAAAATCCTCAGATCCGCTTATTAGCAAGAAGTACATTTTCGTTTCTTACACAGAGTGTATATATCTCCTGCACAACGTAAATATATGTCATCCACTGAATCAGGATGCTGTATTAAATGCGGGATGGAAAATGCTAAGTTTCTCCACTGTTTCTGGGGTTGTTCAAAAATATACAGGTTCTGGAATAAAACCCTTCAATACTTACAGCCTGTGGTCGGTAGGCGGTTGCTGGCGGATCCAATGGCTTGCCTACTATTTAATTTCAAAACCTGGAACTTGGGCAGAGACTCTGGAAAAATCATACCTTTCCTTGTGATAGTGTTAACCCTAGCTAAGAAGCTTATATTAATTCACTGGGTGAAAAAAACAGCCCCCACCATTCAAGAACTCAAAAATAGAATATTGCAAATACTTTATTTTGATATTAGATCCATCCTTCTAAATGATGACATTTCGCAGTCATACTTCCATAAAAAATGGGATTTATTTATATCTTCCCTGGACACACAGTCTCGAAGCTTAATTACCCAATATCTCGGTTCTCAACATACGTACAGAGCGGTGGGCATGCTTTTGATCCCGCCGGCAACCATTTTATAATTATATTGATCCATGTTCTACATGTTTTACTGTTCAGGGAAAATGCATTATCCATTGGTGTCCTGCACCTTGGAATATACATGCTTCATATTAAGCCTTTACCTAAACAACAATGGGTTAACTGGCTATGACTAGCTCAATGTACAATTTAGGATGAAGATAACACTATACGACTCATTCCAATCGGGTATAATAATCCCTCCCCCCCCCATTGTGTCTGTCCTGTTTGTGTATTTTTCCACTCTTTTCTATACTTCGATATGTTTCATTGTATTTGTTTGTAAAATTTTGTGACACAAAGGATACGTGTAGTATCTTTGAAATGTATATCGGATAAATCTTTGAAAACCCAATAAAACGTTATTTGAAAAAAAAAAAAATATGAAAAGTGGATAAAAATACTCACATCTGACATAAATTTTTAAGAACACAGATAAAAATAGTCAAAAACATATAAATAAAAATGAACCCCCTGAGGAAGTCTGTTGAGATAAAACACATTGGGATAACCCTAGATGGCCTCTATTTAAGATAAGATATACATATATCTTCAATTTTTAAATACGTTTTTATTAATATGTTTTTGCCTATTTTTATCAGTGTTCTGAAAAATATTTGTCAGATGTGAGTATTTTAATCCATTTTTTCATATTTTTAATGCTCCTGTTGTTATAATAAATTGTATACAGGATTTATTTTTATATACATTGGGTATTGCTCTTCTTCTTATATTTAATATAAACACCACTGGTTGCTTAGAATACCCCTCTTTTTTCTATATATATATATATATATATATACACACACACACACACACGCCATTGTTTACTGCAGTGCAGGCTAAACTGTACAGGTCAAAGCCTTTCTATCCCATAATGCACATTAGCAGGGTTCCTGGGACAGAGCCAGTTAGCTCTGCAGCATCATTGGGTGGGTGCTTCTCAATGATCTATTGAAATAACAGCAGTCACACATGGATGATGCTGTAAATCACACAGGTGCTGCTGTACATGTTTGTGCCCCTTCAAGGATTGGAGCCTGGAGGCAGGTGTGTCCATTGCCCCTGGGATTTACACCCCTTGGTCTTTCACATTTACTTTTCTACAAATTTTGTGAGTTCCCAAAAATGTACACTCTCTATTCTTATTCCATGTGTAATATCCTTTTTTTTGTAATTTTAATATATTGTGTTTACAATTTAAGCTATATTTTGATATCTTCCCATATTATTATTATGTTGTCTGTGTGACAAGCCCATAATGTTTGGTTTGGGAAAACTTTTGTATTGGTCCAACTTTTCTCTACTATTGTGAAAAAACACACTTGCATATAATGACACATATGTTGTACCCATTGCTGTACCTTTATTTTGTACTTACAACAAATATAATTGTCTTAGAAAAATAAGGTGATTCATTTTATCATAAAGTCTATTTGTGATTGTTCCATTCATGAGGTCTCTTCAAGATTGTTCATTAAATTAACACAACCTTATATATGGTACATACAGGTATAAATACATTTCATATTATATGCTGTCAAAAGGTAATCTTCCGTTCATTCACAGTCTTCTAATTATTTCCAAACATCTGTCATGTATGAAAGGTCAAAGGGAATAAAAAAAATTTATTAAAACAACACAATGTTGATTATTAACACATAAAAACTTTCATATTTCAATAAGTTTAATATAATTGAGTCATAACATTTACAGGTTAAACAGGGCTAATTTTACAAACTCTGGAACATTAAGACGTTCTTTTAAATTTTACAATAGGTGTAATAAAAGCTGCAGGGGCAACAGTGTAACAGTTACACTGGCTTTCTTGCCAGGCATAGGACCTTAGGATCTTTCAGTCCAATGTGCACGCTGTGGTGATTAGTGATGAAATCCAAAGGTATTCAACCATAGTGTGCGGATAAATTCTTACCTGTGAATTATGAGTGTTCCCGAGATATATGTAGTAGCTTTTGTTGGCATTACCCTCCACACCAAAGCCCCAATGTCCAAGGGTTAGTACATATGAAAAATGTGGGCAAAGTCAGTTGGCTGAATTTTCCTTTATGATCATCCAATCTGACTTCAGAAACCACTAGCCAGGCTACAAATAACACTTCTGGACATGCTTTCTGGAAAGGAGTTTTGATGAAAATAGTTAACTGTTCTTGCATATGCCCTGGATGGGATCACAAGGGTATACAAACATGTATTTACTAAGCACCAGTGCAATAATGACTGCCAGGGCCAGATCGAAGAAGATTTGAGGCCCTCGCCTATTTCTCTGCACCAGTGCTTTCATGTAATAACCAATGCTGACAACCCTAGGGATGCCAATCTTACAGATAGTACATGTCTGGGGTGTAACAACTATATTTAATTACATGTTCTTATCAGTACACATTGTGGGAATAATGTTTGATTTTTTAGACATTATTATTATTATTATTATTATTACCACTTATTTATATAGCGCACACATATTTTGCAGCGCTTTACAGAGACTATTTGCCCATTCACATTGGTCCCTGCCCCAGTGGAGCTTACAATCTATATTCCCTACCACATGTACACGAGCACACATTAGGGTTAATTTGTGTTGTGATCCAATTGACTTTTCAGTATATTTTTGGATTGTGGGAGGAAACTGGAGTACCCGGAGGAATTTCACGCAAGTACATGGAGAATACACAAACTCTGCACAGGTTGAGCCATGGTTGGAATCAAACCCATGACCTCAGTGCTGTGAGGCAGTAATGCTAATTATTACACCATCCATACTGCCCCAATTTCCTATTGCCCAATTTCTTAAACATTTGCACTGATCCTGGTCTGCAGTATTATTTAAGCAATTGACATTCGGGTTGATAGAAGTTGCCGTATGTCACTGAAACATAAAGTGCATAGTAAAATACCATTGAGAAATGTGTTTTTATAGTCAGCAGCCATGTTGTTCTTTAGTCATCATTTTGCTGCTAGCTTAAGCTTATTCATTAGCATAGATTTATTAGTAACCAAGCAGCTTTAGCAAGAAACTGTAAAAGGAACTATTTAGCAAGAAACTGTAAGAGATATTCATCCAGGCAATGTGCTATAAATATGGAACCATTACAAGAAAATCATATAATCTTGAAAACACAGAGTTGTACTGTGTTTATTCTCTACAGCTGGTAGCACAGTAAGTGTGAGCCTTGATCATGGTAAGGAGGTGGATGTAATCTTTTTAGACATTGACAAAGCTTTCAACACAGTACCACAAATGCGACTTATCTATAAGCTACAAAAAATAGGGCTAGGGAGCACAATGTGCACTTGGATCAGAAATTGGTTAGATTATAGGGAGCAGCACATTATGGTTAATGGATGATTTTCAAATTGGACTGAAGTGCTAAGTGGTGTGTCACAAGGGTCTGTACTAGGACCACTATTGTTCAACATTTTCATTAATGACCTAACAGTAGGTCTAGAGAGCATGGTGTCAATTTTTGCTGACGATACCAAATTGTGTAAGGTTATAAATACGGAGGGGGATGCTGAGTCTCTTCAGACTGACTTAGTTAAACTAGAAGCATGGGCAGCCAAATGGAGAATGTGCTTCAATACAGACAAGTGTAAAGTATTGCACTGTGGTAGCAAGAACAAAAATAACACAAACATAATAAATGGGGTAATACTAGGGGATTCTGTACTGGAAAAGGACTTAGGTGTTCACATAGATAGTAAACTAAGCAACAGTACCCAAAGTAGGATTGCAGCAAAGAAGGCTAAAAAAATATCACCATGCATAAAATGGGGAATTGATGCAAGGGACGAAAGTGTTATACAGGTTGAGTATACCTTATCCAAAATGCTTGGGACCAGCGGTATTTTGGATATCAGATTTTTCCGTATTTTGGAATAATTGCATACCATAATGAGATCTTATGATGATGGGACCTAAATCTAAGCACATAATGCATTTATGTTACATATACACCCTAAACACACAGCCTGAAGGTAATTTTAGCCAATATTTTTATAACTTTGTGCATTAAACAAAGTGTGTCTACATTCACACATTTCATTTATGTTTCATATACACCTTATATACACAGCCTGAAGGTCATTTAAAACAATATTATTAATAACTTTGTGCATTAAACAAAGTTTGTGTACATTGAGCCATCAAAAAACAAAGGTTTCACTATCTCACTCTCACTCAAAAAAGTCTGTATTTCGGAATATTCCGTATTTCGGAATATTTGGATATGGGATACTCAACCTGTACTCACATTATATAAATCACTAGTGAGGCCACATCTTGAATACTGTGTACAATTTTGGGCACCATAATACAAAAAGGATATCCTGGAGCTAGAAAAGGTTCAGAGGTGGATGACCAAACTAATTAAGGGCATGGAGATGCTGGAATAGAGGAAAGGCTTGCAAGGCTAGGCATGTTTATACTGGAAAAGATGAGACTAAGAGGGGACATGATCAACATCTACAAATATATAAGGGGACAAAACAGAGCTTGTACGGGACCTGTTTTTGGTAAGATCAGCACAGAGGACACATGGACACTCACTTAGATTAGAGGAGAGGAGATTCCGTACAATGCGGCGTAAAGGTTTTTTCACAGTAAATACAATACGTGTTTGGAATTCCCTGCCTGAGGGAGTTGTAATGGTGGACTCAGTTAACACCTTTAAGGATGGGTTATATAAATTCCTAATGGATAAGGATATCCAGGGTAATGGTGTGTAGTCACGCACTATAGTTACTATAAATAGAGGAATAAAACACAATGGCTGACATCAGTATCCCACAAAATATATACCAAAATACTCTTGCATAGGAGACCACAAATAGATTGAACTCGATGGACAAATTGTCTTTTTTAAACCTTATATACTATGTTACTATGTTACTATGTTCTGACTTCAGAGCAGGGGTCCTGACACACATAAGAGCTAACCTAGCCCGGTGACCCACTGAGGGTCCAAGGTTGGATCCCACATTTCAAGAAGGTTCCACTGTGATAACCTACTCTGAGCCAAGGTCGGACATGATGGGAGAGGCTTAAATCCTGGACACTGACTCTAACCGCGGTGAGTAGGTTATTCATTAGAGTCCATTGATTTATGCCCTCCTATGTCTGTCTGCGGTAACAGGTATGGATATCTATGTGTCTCAGGATCTTGCTGTTATTTTCAATATGACATGTCTATAAATATATATAGAAGTTTAGATGTAAGGACTGTAAAAGTGTAGTCATTATACTGTCAGGAAAAGACAAAGAATGAATGACATTGTCTTAAATACCAAGTCTTATTTGAGTATCACCTGCAAAGACCCCATGTTCAATATATTGATCAATATATTACCCAAATCCCACTGCAGTAAAAAAGGTGATTTGTTTTCCTTTGGTTTTTGGTTGACACAAAGAGACAGAATATTGATAAACCCAGTTATAACATGTCCTAAGGTAGGGAGATACCAGAACATGTACCAGAGGGGTTTTAGTTAAATTCACAGAACAATTATTATGGGTAATACTGACAGCAAAAGTCTTGAAGAAATCCAAAGCCTTATGGACATTATGAGCACGGTTTTAGGTCATGAGGGTTTAGAAGGACTGCCAGCTCTATTTAGAAAGGCTGGCATAGACAAAAAAGGGCACATTGGACCCAATTAAGTTACACCAAAATCATAAGGCATGTGGTCCCTATATAAAAAGTCATAAACTAAAGGGAAAGTCATCCAGTTGGCTCAAAGTGGTAGAATAGGTTATCTTAGAAATGTAAACACAAGATTTAGAAGAGGATATGGCTGCAATGTATTTGGGTAATTAGTGGGACAATTGTAATTTAAGTTGTTTAGTAATTGCCAATATTGGAAGAGACTGGAGTTGTGTAAATCCAGATTGTAGATTTTTAAATTTATCTGAGGATCAGTTGTGTATAGTCTATAAAAACCCTTGGCCAGAGTCATGTAGACCTTGTTACAGCACAACTCTATTTAATGTTCCCAAAAATAATACAAGGGGATATGCAAAAATTAAGAACAATTGGTTGTCGTATAACAAAAAGTACACTTGGAGGTGTAATTGTCCCACTGTTAAACTGTGGCAAGAGACAAAATGTAATAAATGCAGCTTGAATAGGGATAATAGACAATCCCTCAGTCATCCACTCTCCTATAATGAATCTGTGGCTTCGGCACCACAAGCTATGTAATCCCCACCTCTATCTTGCTTTATCCAGTATTCTCCCAAATGACTCCTGGAAGAGCCGCTGATGGTGTAAACAACCCTGCAATACCAGATAAACAGGTGTCTTGGTATAAGTCCTGGTCCGATAAGGATCAAGATGTACCCCC
Source organism: Pseudophryne corroboree (assembly GCF_028390025.1). Classification (NCBI taxonomy): domain Eukaryota; kingdom Metazoa; phylum Chordata; class Amphibia; order Anura; family Myobatrachidae; genus Pseudophryne; species Pseudophryne corroboree. The sequence goes on along the minus strand of NC_086444.1, from coordinate 1,240,723,628 downwards.
ACTGTCCAAAAATCCATTGGGCTTCCACCAGAAGGCTCTACAAACTATTTATGTAGTGCAGCAAATGCATCCCAAGTACAAACCCCAGGAAACCAGAGGCAACCTTTGTGCTCGCCCTAAAATTAAACCAGCAGCATCCGCAGTTGTTAAAATAAGATCACAAATATTCACATATCATGATCTGTATTTCCATTGCCTACAAAGAGGGCACCTTAATAAGTAGTGCCCACATGCCGCTAAACCCACAGTGGAACACAAAGAAAAGCAAGCATAGGAAAGTGGCCCCAGAGTCATATGCTCCCCAGTTTGACTAATCCTATTGTCCCTATAAACATACAGTTTGAATAATACTATTGTCCCTATCAACATACAGGGAACAATTGCTACTACTGCATTGGTAGACTCTGGGGCTTCCAGATCAACAGTGCAATCTAGATAACTTCTGACATGCTCACAGCATTAATTGCAGTCATACAGTGTAAAAATGGGTAAGTGACTCTGATTTTGAAACCAGGAGCATTTGGCAATGTTGTATTTGACATTACACAGTTAATAATGAACTGTATTATGCTTGCAAAGCCCCAGAGCCACCATTTTAATGAAGTTTTATCTCAGGTCCATGATGAGTTGTGGGATAAAGTAAACATGGATGTGAGATTGTTACCTGTGCAGCCTGTTCAGATTAAATTGAGACCAAATGTACAGCCTGTTAAAGTTAAGCAGTACCTCCTAAGACCTGACCAAGTAATTGCTATCGCAATTCAGAACCAGGATTATGTTTAGGCAGGGGTCCTTAAAGAATGTCATTCCAGTTGGAACTCACCTTTGTTTCCCATTAGGATAAAGACACTCAATCCTGATGGAACACCTTAATTTAGACTGGTGCATGATCTAAGGGAAAAAATAAAAATAATACAAGTAAATGCCCCCATAGTGCCAAATCCACACACACACTGCTAAACTCCATACCACCCACTTCTTGGTAAACCAGTTATAGATCTTGCAAATGCATTTTTCTCTGTTACTATAACGAAACAAAGTCAGCAAATATTGGCATTTACACCCCAAGGGGTACAATATACTTGGACAAGATTGCCCCAGGTAGGGGCTAGTAGCTTGAGTGAATACTGACATTAGTGTTAAAAGACTGGTTACCTTTCAATCCAGCCATGGTGATCATACAATATATAGATGATCTCCAACTTGGCACAGATACATAGACACAGTGTTTGCAAGATACATTCTCTTTTCTTCACTTTTTGTATGACAAAAATTGCAATGTATCAATAGTTCAGCCAAAGGTTGTTTTTTTTTAGGTTACTGCATCTCCCACCAAGCTAAACACCTTACTGAGGAACTAAAAAATGTAATACAGTCTGCAAGTGTTCTCAACACATTTAAAGAATTTTTAGGACTCCTTACATATTGCAGAGAGTGGAGAGTTGCATAGTACTCTCTTTTAATGTCTTACATTTTTGTGACTAGTCAATTAAGATAATTCCTCTGGACTCTCAAAAAACAGTGGCCATCACCTTTATAGCCGACAACAGTCTTTACCTTAGTCGGTTCATTTTCACCAGGCATTGTCCACTCTTTTGACTGCTTCTTTGACCCTGGAGTGTAGTGGTGGATGCAAGTTTCAACCATTATTACAAATCAATGTCAGAAATCCTGTGTATTATGCTTATACATCACCAAATACTGTGTTGAAATGTCCTTTGACGTGAAATTTTGATTAAGAGTCATCAATTGTGGCACCCATCTTGAACACAGCTTTTTCATGTGCAGATTTTCCTGCAGAATGTTATGTACTCATTTCTTCAATATGTCTGTCCTCAGCAATCTCATGCACCTTTCCTCGTTGATCTTTTGTAATGATACCATGAATTTTTGCAACCATATATAATGTGGTGTTTTCAACTGGGTGTCCGGAGAGCATATTGTCTTCAGTGCATGTTCGGCCAATTTAAAATATGTTTATCCATAAATAGATTGTCTATTGCAGTAGCAGATTCCCCATGAACTTCATCTAACTCTGCTTTAATCTACTGCATGGAATTCGTTTTTATTCATTATTGTGGCAACTGCTAAATGGCTCATTTCAAGCAATGACCACACAAGTGAATGCTTCACTTCTGACTCCAACTTGGCTTGTGGTGGTGGTGGTGGGGTGATTAGTGTAGAAGCGTGGAACATTCCAGGTTTCATGTCACCAAAGGAATTGTAGCACCATCTCATAGAAATTTACCACACTTATCGAATTATCTCATAATAAGCAACAGAGGGCAGCATCCAATTTCAGGTAGCATTAAGTGATGGCAGGGACAGGGGTCACAAGCCCCCTGGAAGATCCAGCTGAACAGGTAGAGTCATCCTGTGGGAAATACTGACACTGAAGATAAGGCACTGGCAGTAGAGAAATATCAGTCACTGGAGGTAAACACATACAATCTGTGTGAGCCATGGTCTAGATGCAAGTTATAGAGGCAGTAGAGCCCAGAGCAGGAGAGAAGGGGGATGTCCCTATGGCATGAAGTGGCTGTTCAGCCTGATTATTGTACAGTGTTCTCCCAGTTTTTGACTCAAAACTATGAAATATATTCAATAAATTTGCCATAATAGTTCAAGAAATAAAATGAGTGCACAACTTTTGGGGGTGATCCATTCCAACAAACATTTCATACATATTAATTAAACATGTACTAGCATATGTGATTAGTTCTTGACAAAGGCTGTTTGTGGCCAAAACACATTGGAAACAGATCCACACACAGACACTGCAAGCCTGCATTGCCTGTAAATCACCGGAGACCACATCCATATGACTCCTCGCCAGCTGGCAAGTGGAGCGGCTATTGAGACCGCACAGGACACAGGAAGAAGCAGAGCCTTATGGCAAAGCAAACTCCGGTGTTCAGTGCAGCTTCCGGTGGGTCCCAGTGGCCCAGCAGCAGAACCAGGAAGACATCCAGCACTGCATGCAGAGGATCACCACTGGGGATGGAGAGGGTTGAACTTACGCAAGCGGTTACACAGAGGCTCACCACAGAGTGAACAACGGGAATGAGGCACCACATTGTGAGGGTAAGTTGCACCTGGAAGGCCGCGATGCCGACCTCCCAGAACATGACCCCCATCAGAAACCAGACATTGAGAAAGAACTGCTTTTGGGCACAGTTGATCAGACTCATACTGGGGGAAATGTGAGACAGCGCTAATTACTTTGACGTCTTTTTATATATAATTAAAACACAATTTCACAATATCACATATAAATACCGGCCAGTATTCTTTAAAATATACATATACTCTAATTGACTTCCTAAAAAAATGAATGTAGCTTATCCCTTTATAGGGCTACTGAATCTAACACTATTTTCTACAATAGAGCTGCAGTGTTATATTGCAGAGGTAACCCTCTATCCTTTCTGGAGGCAAATGGATAGCTGTAATTTGCAAATTAAAGTCCCACTGTAGGTAATTCCAACACAGTTCTTTTTGGGTACAGCATGCACCTCAACCAATCAATTCAAAGGTGATATGCAGTTCTTAATGCATGCCAAGCATAGGTATAGATGTTAAACGTGTTAGTCGAAAGCAAATCTTCCGAGCATATTGTAGCTCTGCCTGTGTTCTCAGGTTGCAGTGTGGCTGGTATTTATATGTGATATTGTGAAATTGTGTTTTAATTATATATAAAAAGACGTCAAAGTAATTAGCGCTGTCTCACATTTCCTTTTTTTTCTGCTATCAAATTTGGGGGAATTGGAACTTAATCCCCGAGACTAGCTGCTAATACTTTGAGGGCGGTGGCGCCAGGTGTATACAGTTTTTTGTTCATACTGGGGGACATGGAAGTCCCTTTAGGAAAAGACTGCCACTGGAAATATCCGGAATAGAGACATTATTTGCTCTCAAGACTGTTTATTACTGTATTCATCACACAACATCAAGTTTGCATTCATTTCTCTACACATCAGTTTGTTTACACTGAATGCATGCTACTGCTATGAACATGGATAATACTGTGTGATCACTCAAATTACATGTGTACTAATATATATGCAATATTGTACTGTCTGTTATACTGAGCATGGTGACTGCAAAAATAAAAGTATTTACAGACCATATAGACATTTATTTCTCACATACAACACCAAGTATAGGGTTGGGCGCAGGTATCAAGAACCTGAACAATATATGTGATCAGTAGTGCAAAAGCCCTTTGCAATTAGTTCCGGTCACTTGACATATGTATTTTGGTCCGGGAGTCCCTCTGTGCATGTGCAGAGTGCCACCGTGGTCGAGTGGGGTGCTGGGATGGATCTGTTTGGATTCATATCATGAAGGATGTGGATAGAAGCCCAGAAAATGTTATAAGGTAAGGGCAGATATTGATGGCATTACATTCCACAAGGTAATCCCAATGTAAAGACCTTAGAACATATGGAAAGTGTGGACAATGTCTCATAACAGACTTTTGGATGCATTTTCCCTTAAGAACATCCCACCCATTATCTGACCTTCAGAAACCACTGGCCAGGCTACAAGTAACATTTCTAGACATATCTTCTGGGAAGGAGTTCAAATGAAAATAGTTACTTGTCCTTGCAGATGCCCTGGATGTGATCATAAGTGTATACAAACATGTGTATATACTGACCAACACTGTAACAGTAAATGCCAGGGCCAGATTGCAGAAGATTAGGGGCCATCACTTCTCCCCCTGCACCAGTGCTTCCAGGTAATAACCAATGTTGGATAACCTAGAGATAACGATCTCACAGACAGATGAGAAAGTCATCTTTATGTTCTTCAGTTATAGTCGCCATTTTGTAACACCACCAGCCATTTTCTTATACTTATACTGTATGTTATTAATGAACCTATCTGCTTCAGCTACATGACTATCATGGACAAGACAAGGAATGTGCAATTCAGAGAAAAGAAACCTCTTTCCCCTTTCCCTTTAAACAGTTTCAAGGATGATATGTTGACATTCTTGTACCAGTCTGTACCAAAACAAGGAACAGCTAGTAGATGCAGTTTCTTATCTTAGTGCTAGGCAGAATATCCAATGGGAGGGCTTGTTGGGGGATGTAATGGAACCAATGTAATTCAATGTAACTCAAAGTCTATATAACTGTAACTGAAATGGATGCAGTAAAGTGAATCATCTGAAACCACTCCATTGCATGTGTGATTATTCTCCCATGATCGGTCGTATAACTTCTGATTCCTGACACATATGTTTGAGCTATGGCTGGGCCAATCCAGGGCCAGCAAGAACCAGATACAACACAGTACATGTCAGGGGTGTTTAAACTACAATTACTGTGATGTTCTTTTCAGTGCACGTTGTTGGTGTATTGTTTAAATGTTAGTAGATTTTTATTTCTTGAACGATTGCACCACTCCTGCTCTGCACTATTTAAGCAAATGACATTTAGGTAGATGGAAGTTACCATATGTCACCGAAACATAAAGTACATAGAAAAGTAGCATACAGTATATTCTTACATATGAAGAGCAGTGCCCATCATGAGATGCCTATGCATCAGCATCACCAGCATTTTCATCTGGTTTACTTCATGTCATCATCCATGTGTACTTGTACCTGCCCTTTATTACTTGTATATATGCTTTCTTGATGATCTCCATGAGTTGTATTTGCGTCCAGTGCAGTTGATGTCCACACCCTTGTGTTTGTACCAGCAGCCCTGGCTAGAGTGAATACACAACTCTCTTCTGGAAGGTCATGTATGGGATGTCGACAGTAAGATTGCATGGTGGTCAGAATCCTGACACCGGCATCCCAACTATTAGAATCCTGAGACATTTTAGTAAGCAACCCTAGCCATCCCCCTTGTAGCCTAGACCTAACTCTCCCCTCCCACAGCCTAAACCTAACCTTCCCCTTACTTCCCCTAGTGACTAACCCTAACCTCCCCCCACAGCCTAACCTTAACCTTCCCCTTACTTCCCCTAGTGACTAAACCTACCCTCCCCCCACAGCCTAAACCTAGCCTTCCCCTTACTTCCCCTAGTGACTAACCCTAACCTCCCCCCACAGCCTAACCCCAACCTTCCCCTTACTTCCCCTAGTGACTAACCCTAACCTCCCCCCACATCCTAACCGTAACCTTCCCCTTTCTTCCCCTAGTGACTAACCCTAACCTCCCCTCACAGCCTAACCATATCCTTCCCCTTACTTCCCCTAGTGACTAACCCTAACCTCCCCTCACAGCCTAACTGTAACCTTCCACTTACTTCCCCTAGTGACTAACCCTAACCTCCCCCCACAGCCTAACCGTAACCTTCCCCTTACTTCTCCTAGTGACTAACCCTAACCTCCCATCACAGCCTAACCGTAACCTTCCCCTTACTTCTCCTAGTGACTAACCCTAACCTCCCCTCACAGCCTAACCGTAACTTTCCCCTTACTTCTCCTAGTGACTAACCCTAACCTCCCCCCACAGCCTAACCGTAACCTTCCCCTTACTTCTCCTAGTGACTAACCCTAACCTCCCATCACAGCCTAACCGTAACCTTCCCCTTACTTCTCCTAGTGACTAACCCTAACCTCCCCTCACAGCCTAACCGTAACTTTCCCCTTACTTCTCCTAGTGACTAACCCTAACCTTCCCCCACAGCCTAACCTTAACCTTCCCCTTACTTCCCCTAGTGACCAACCCTAACCTCCCCCCACAGCCTAACCGTAACCTTCCCCTTACTTCTCCTAGTGACTAACCCTAACCTCCCCCCACAGCCTAACCGTAACCTTCCCCTTACTTCTCCTAGTGACTAACCATAACCTCCCCCCACAGCCTAACCGCAACCTTCCCCTTACTTCCCCTAGTGACTAACCCTAACCTCCCACCACAGCCTAACCGTAACCTTCCCCTTACTTCCCTAGTGACTAACCTTAACCTCCCCTCACAGCCTAACCGTAACCTTCCCCTTACTTCCCCTAGTGACTAACCCTAACCTCCCCCCACAGCCTAACTGTAACCTTCCCCTTACTTCCCCTCACAGCCTAACCCTAATCTCCCCTCACAATCTAACCCTAACCTTCCCCTTACTTCCCCTAGTGACTAACCCTAACCTCCCCCCACAGCCTAAACCTAGCCTTCCCCTTACTTCCCCTAGTGACTAACCCTAACCCCCCCCCACAGCCTAACCGTAACCTTCCCCTTACTTACCCTAGTGACTAACCCTAACCTCCCCTCACAGCCTAACCGTAACCTTCCCCTTACTTACCCTAGTGACTAACCCTAACCTCCCCTCACAGCCTAACCGTAACCTTCCCCTTACTTACCCTAGTGACTAACCCTAACCTCCCCTCACAGCCTAACCGTAACCTTCCCCTTACTTACCCTAGTGACTAACCCTAAACTCCCCTCACAGCCTAACCGTAACCTTCCCCTTACTTACCCTAGTGACTAACCCTAACCTTCCCCTCACAGCCTAACCGTAACCTTCCCCGGCATACTTACATTTGGGATTCTGACTGTTGAGATTCCGGCATCAGGATTTTCAGCGGTGTTGGGATTTTGGCACCAGTCCTCTGCATTTGTATAATCTTATTTTCTTAGTAGAGAAAATGTACACAATACACACTATACACAGTGACACACATGGAGCTCTACATCAATCCCTTCATCTGGAGCTCTGAAAACCCTGATTTTCTGTTTATAAATTATATTAAACTCATCCTTGATAAGACACAGATCTTAAAATTAACGAAATAAAGATATCTGATTATAAAATTACAACACAATCAAATATAGATTTTTTTTCCCGAAGCTGCAGTTGGAATTAATACAGTTATTTATCATTCTGCAGCTGCAGCTCTGAGCCTATATCAGTCCCAGATAATGTATATAAGGTGCAGCACTGAGGAGCTGCAGAGATGTCAGGGATTATACTGACTGAGCAGAGCCTGTGTGTGTCATGTCCTGGTCTCCTGTACACTCTGCCTGTTACCTGTGGTCAGTTATCCTGCTGGTAATATATAATGGGATTATAGTGACTGAGCAGAGCCTGTGTGTGTCATGTCCTGGTCTCCTGTACACTCTGCCTGTTACCTGTGGTCAGTTATCCTGCTGATAATATATAATGGGATTATAGTGACTGAGCAGAGCCTGTGTGTGTCATGTCCTGGTCTCCTGTACACTCTGCCTGTTACCTGTGGTCAGTTATCCTGCTGATAATATGTTATGGGAGTATAATACAGGACTCAGCCAGTCAGTGTCACCTTGCTGCATTAAAGTCTATATTTGAGTATAAATATTACCAAGATGGAGACATCATTATCGGAGGACTAATATCTGCTCATTTCAAAAATGAAAAGAATAATTATGCATACAACATGTATAGATTGAGCCCTGTATGTATAGGGTAGGTCATTCTTTGTGTATTTTCTGTGTTTTAACTATTTACTGTAATTGCTTGTTGGATTATTTACAGGGGTCTTTCTGTTTGTTTTGTTATCCAGGAAAAAAATATTACAATAGTGAAATAGGGACACACATTTCCCAACAACACATCACCTATTACATACATGTACTGAGTGAGTATTACACTATAACTATAATGATCAGTGACAGGTATATATGATGAGACTCTAGCAGGGAACATCACTGCAGCCTGATAGATCTGGAGTGAGTATTACACTATAATGATCAGTGACAGGTATATATGATGAGACTCTAGCAGGGAACATCGCTGCAGCCTGATAGATCTGGAGTGAGTATTACACTATAATGATCAGTGACAGGTATATATGATGAGACTCTAGCAGGGAACATCGCTGCAGCCCTGATAGATCTGGAGTGAGTATTACACTATAATGATCAGTGACAGGTATATATGATGAGACTCTAGCAGGGAACATCGCTGCAGCCTGATAGATCTGGAGTGAGTATTACACTATAATGATCAGTGACAGGTATATATGATGAGACTCTAGCAGGGAACATCGCTGCAGCCTGATAGATCTGGAGTGAGTATTACACTATAATGATCAGTGACAGGTATATATGATGAGACTCTAGCAGGGAACATCGCTGCAGCCTGATAGATCTGGAGTGAGTATTACACTATAATGATCAGTGACAGGTATATATGATGAGACTCTAGCAGGGAACATCGCTGCAGCCTGATAGATCTGGAGTGAGTATTACACTATAATGATCAGTGACAGGTATATATGATGAGACTCTAGCAGGGAACATCGCTGCAGCCTGATAGATCTGGAGTGAGTATTACACTATAATGATCAGTGACAGGTATATATGATGAGACTCTAGCAGGTAACATCGCTGCAGTCCTGATAGATCTGGAGTGAGTATTACACTATACTGATCTGTGACAGGTATATATGATGAGACTCTAGCAGGGAACATCGCTGCAGCCCTGATAGATCTGGAGTGAGTATTACACTATAATGATCAGTGACAGGTATATATGATGAGACTCTAGCAGGGAACATCGCTGCAGCCCTGATAGATCTGGAGTGAGTATTACACTGTATAATGATCAGTGACAGGTATATATGATGAGACTCTAGCAGGGAACATCGCTGCAGCCTGATAGATCTGGAGTGAGTATTACACTATTATGATCAGTGACAGGTATATATGATGAGACTCTAGCAGGGAACATCGCTGCAGCCTGATAGATCAGGAGTGAGTATTACACTATAATGATCAGTGACAGGTATATATGATGAGACTCTAGCAGGGAACATCGCTGCAGCCTGATAGATCTGGAGTGAGTATTACACTATAATGATCAGTGACAGGTATATATGATGAGACTCTAGCAGGGAACATCGCTGCAGCCTGATAGATCTGGAGTGAGTATTACACTATAATGATCAGTGACAGGTATATATGATGAGACTCTAGCAGGGAACATCGCTGCAGTCCTGATAGATCTGGAGTGAGTATTACACTATACTGATCTGTGACAGGTATATATGATGAGACTCTAGCAGGGAACATCGCTGCAGCCCTGATAGATCTGGAGTGAGTATTACACTATAATGATCAGTGACAGGTATATATGATGAGACTCTAGCAGGGAACATCGCTGCAGCCTGATAGATCTGGAGTGAGTATTACACTGTATAATGATCAGTGACAGGTATATATGATGAGACTCTAGCAGGGAACATCGCTGCAGCCTGATAGATCTGGAGTGAGTATTACACTATTATGATCAGTGACAGGTATATATGATGAGACTCTAGCAGGGAACATCGCTGCAGCCTGATAGATCAGGAGTGAGTATTACACTATAATGATCAGTGACAGGTATATATGATGAGACTCTAGCAGGGAACATCGCTGCAGCCTGATAGATCTGGAGTGAGTATTACACTATAATGATCAGTGACAGGTATATATGATGAGACTCTAGCAGGGAACATCGCTGCAGCCTGATAGATCTGGAGTGAGTATTACACTATAATGATCAGTGACAGGTATATATGATGAGACTCTAGCAGGGAACATCGCTGCAGCCTGATAGATCTGGAGTGAGTATTACACTATAATGATCAGTGACTGGTATATATGATGAGACTCTAGCAGGGAACATCGCTGCAGCCCTGATAGATCTGGAGTGAGTATTACACTATAATGATCAGTGACAGGTATATATGATGAGACTCTAGCAGGGAACATCGCTGCAGCCTGATAGATCTGGAGTGAGTAATACACTATAATGATCAGTGACAGGTATATATGATGAGACTCTAGCAGGGAACATCGCTGCAGCCCTGATAGATCAGGAGTGAGTATTACACTATAATGATCAGTGACAGGTATATATGATGAGACTCTAGCAGGGAACATCGCTGCAGACCTGATAGATCTGGAGTGAGTATTACACTATAATGATCAGTGACAGGTATATATGATGAGACTCTAGCAGGGAACATCGCTGCAGCCCTGATAGATCAGGAGTGAGTATTACACTATAATGATCAGTGACAGGTATATGTGATGAGACTCTAGCAGGGAACATCGCTGCAGCCCTGATAGATCTGGAGTGAGTATTACACTATAATGATCAGTGACTGGTATATATGATGAGACTCTAGCAGGGAACATCGCTGCAGCCTGATAGATCTGGAGTGAGTATTACACTATAATGATCAGTGACAGGTATATATGATGAGACTCTAGCAGGGAACATCGCTGCAGTCCTGATAGATCAGGAGTGAGTATTACACTATAATGATCAGTGACAGGTATATATGATGAGACTCTAGCAGGGAGCATCGCTGCAGCCTGATAGATCTGGAGTGAGTATTACACTATAGTGATCAGTGACAGGTATATATGATGAGACTCTAGCAGGGAACATCGCTGCAGCCTGATAGATCTGGAGTGAGTATTACACTATGATGACTGTTGTCTGTACATGAGAAGCTTACGCTGTAAGTGTCCTGATGGTCTTAGTTGCTGCACAGTTTTATGGATCAAAATTTTTTATCCTGATATTTACCAAAAATTAATTATTGGTAATATTTTTAGAACTGAATTTTACTTTGTCTGTTAATCTTTGTAACTATAATATGAATTATAGAACAGTATAATGATTTGTGCTTAGCAGTAATAAGTTTCTGCAGCTGCTGTACTAGACACGTACTGTACTGTACATAGGAACAATTGCTAGCTGTATAACCAACATAGGGCCTGAACCATCCTTTTACAGCTGAAAAATGTGAACTTCCAAAAAATAGAACCACAAGAACTACACAGCGTCAATATTCTGAATATATACTAAAAATAATAATATATCAGTGACTGTGACAAATATTAACAATTTATTAAAACATTAACACATTTATAAATAATATACTGCAGAACAAATAAAAATGTGGATCAGATCACAGATGCGAGAATATATCGATGTGTCTGAATTGGCGCCAAATAGCGACATTTACATGAAACAGACTCTGAGACTCAGTAGCCGCTAAGTATATTTTTCCTTATATATAGATCTCAGTGACATCACTAATGCAGCAAAAGTACAATGTAAGGGTGCAGTGACCACTGGGGCTAGCATGTTATGTACTTCTGAGATGCAGTCACAATGCTCGCCACCAGGCCTGCAGCATGGCAAGCACACAAGGGACTCGCTGCCTCACAGCCGTCATCCCGTCTGCTGGTATATCATACCGGACCCGTACTTATGTGTGACATGAAGTTGTAAAAAATGTAAAAGAAGAATTCTGCACCAAATATCATTATACTTTATTTGTGACTTTATACTCACTATGTACTTTTTCTTTTACAACATAGAGTAAGGGTGAGTGGGAGGCACAAGCAATACTAGGATCACTATAGTAAATAGGTAAAGAATGAATAAGAAAAGACAAAAGAAAGGTGATAGGAAATAGGGGAAGGAAAGGGGTAGAAGTTGGAAGGGGAAGAGAGTCATTCGAGTTAATCACGCTGTGTAGATGAATAAAAGAAAATGTGTTCATTGTATCCACTGGTTTCTTTAAAGGCTAACCAGTTATTCCAGGTAGCCACAAAATCAGAAGAAGGAAGCTTTATGAAAGAGGTTAGGTCATCCATGAGCATTCAATTGTCTATGCTCTGGAACCACCGAGACACAGGAGGGCAAGCTGAGGCTCTGTATAGCGTTCATCAGATGCCAGAGTAGGAATTTTGTTAATATATTGAAACAGGAATGTCCATGAAATTGTACAGCCAAAACTCAGGTGTTTCTGGTAGAGATCCTTATAGACACTTCCCCCAGAAATTTTACAGCTGTCCGCCATGAATTATTGTCCTTGAGTGTACTAACTAAACAATGGGCTACAGAAACTAAACATCTGTAATTAGTGATTGGCTTACTAATTGTGGCACATACTCAACATTTTGCAGACCTGACATTGAGGAGTACAGAAGCATCCTGGCATTTATCTTTGCAATTGATGAAATTAACAAGGACCCCAACCTTCTCCCAAATGTAACTCTGGGTTATCACATATATGACACTTGTGGGGATCCAAAGAATACCTTACACTATGTCCTGCAGATATTGTCTGGGGAAATGATGGAGGCTCCTAATTATACCTGTATGAAACATGAGAAAGTGTTTGGATTTGTTGGTGATTCTGATTTTCATACAAGCCATGTGATGGCCCAGTTACTGAGTCTGTACCAGTACCCACAGGTAAGTGATCTCTGTATTTTATATGTATTTTATTATACAGGACCTGCCAATATCCTTACATTTCTCCCTAAATTGTGCCTCTCTCTCATTGGCTGCTGTTATTCTCTATGCCTCTTGGGGCCGCTGAATATATCCCGATCATTGTATTTTTCCCATAGAGGTGCATTTATATTACAAATAGAGGTATTTCATCATTGTGGCACATACTTCCTGAATAATATAAGTAACTCTGGTACTGGGGGACTTGGGTTTTAATACTTTGCTTAATGCATGTTATCATAGTGGAATCAAGTCTATAATGCACATTACTTATAAGGGCACACACATCCTGCATTAATACAATTGTCCTGTGAGTTATTTTATTGCTCATGAGACCTTACAGTATTTAATAAGGATTGCAATTTCTACTAAAAAGCAGTTGCTGCAAATCAAATACTTGCTGCCAAGAAATAAAGGTAAAATGCCCATAGCAGAAATTGTGAATGCATCATAATATGCAGTCTGATAGCAAAACCATACACAATTTCTTATCTGTGCAAGGCAGGGTTATTCACAATTCTTGTGACACAAGAGGCTGGAAGTGGTCATCGCTGATGTCAGGGGCCCCCCTTAAAAATACCTGGGCACACCTGTGTTTTTTTAGACACACCCAGAAAACATAAAAGAAAACCCCACCATGGCTGAATAGTTGGGGGGGGGGGGGTAATGCTATGGCCGCAGGGACCTGTACAAATGTGTCCTTGGCTGTGGACTAGTGGAGCCTGATTCTGATTTTAAAAATTCAGGGTGACAATTCGTCTTTTTTCCCCACAAATATTTGAAACCAGCGGCGGAATTTACTAAAGTAAAATTTGGCTGATTCAAGGGATTTGTCATTTTGTTTCAATTTGATTTCCATTTGATTTGGATTGTACTTGATTTACTAAAGACCAAATCGAATGTCTATTGAAAAGGCAGATTCAACTCATATCCCAATAGAAATCACATTTCTGAAAAACATCAATGTTTTCCCATAGACCTACATGAAATCCCCTAATTTAACAAAGTTTGATTTGAAATTGAACTGTAAATCGAACTGCAAATTGAACCTCAAATCCCCAAATGTTTAGTCTGATCTTAGACATTCAATTTTGGTTTCTAAGCCCATTCTAATAATAGGAAATTGTTAGTAATGACTTTTTGAGTACCCAAAAACATATGGGATAGTGTAGAAGTATCAAAAATGGGTGACCAAGGACATGGTATGTTGTGCTCCTACCAACACAATACAATTCATCACCTGACTGAGATAACCCTGCAGGAACAATCAGAGCACCAGCAGCAGCTTAATGAGTTGAATAGAGCACATATTTATACTTTGAAACATCAAACGTAATTTATTACTATGCAATAGATAGCACCAGAGCACAATATTGGGCAATTTGTCTGATAAATATAATGACATTTATAACATGAGTGAAGTAACCGGCTCTCCTGATTCAGCCCATGATGTATACATCCTCAGCAATTCCTCCCTGTCTGCAATAATTCTTGTGGGACAGATGCCAGAGGGATGGTTGTTGTGTAAGACACCAGTAAGTGATAATAAAGCAACTAATAAAGATGCACAATAATATAGAGACCCAATCCATGTCACAATGCATCTTTGTGTTTATCCACGTGGACTACGATTGGGACCAGTAACCTGTGCTGAGCACTGCGGTAACAGAGCGAGGCACCTAGCCCGAAGTGAAGCGAGTCATGCGAAGGGACACGGGGCACTAATTGGGGTTTCTGGTCACTTTACGAAGAAAACAACACAAAAAAACATGAAAAACCCGTCATCCTTTTTTCTTGCTGACCTTGTTCATGTTGACCTAATGGTCATGTCGACCTATTTCTAGTTTAGAGCTAGCCACTGTAGACCAATAGGTGTCAACCTACTGGGTGTCAACCTAGACACTATCGACCCTGAGTCTCATACCCCTATAATGACCCTGGTGTAGCTATGTTAATAAGTTTAACTAACAACTGGAATTCACAATATTTCTAAAATATGTTTTTTTAATTGCTAAATCCTAGGATATTTCTTTTGGTTAGGAAATTTATCTAATCCATTTTTAAACATATTGACTGAGGGCCTAATTCTGAGTTGATCGCACCATCAAATTTGTTAGCAGTTGGGCAAAACCATGTGCACTGCAGGGAAGGTAGATATAGCATGTGCAGAGAGAGTTATATTTGGGTGGGGTTTGTTCAAACTGAAATCTAAATTGCAGTGTAAAAATAAAGCAGTCAGTATTTACCCTGCACAGAAACAATATAACCCACCCAAATCTAACTCTCTCTGCAAATGTTTTTTTCTGCCCCCCTGCAGTGCACATGGTTTTGCCCAATTGCTAACAATCTTGCTGCTGTGATCAACTCAGAATTACCCCTTGAGTCCACTAATACTAGCTTCTCTGGCATAGAATTGCAAATCCTAACTGCACTTACTATGAAGAATCCTTTCCTGTGTTGGGTATGACATTTTCTCTCCTCTAACCTCAGAGAGTGTCCGCATGTTCAGTGTGCAGATTTTTTTTTAAAATCGCCTGATAGCTCTTTGTATTGCCCCTATATAAATTTGTAAATATTAATAATGTCTCCTCTTAGACGCCTCTTTTCGAGTGTAAACATATCTAACCTAGCAAGCCTTAACTCATAATCCAGTGCATCTAACCCCTTAATCAATTTTGTGGCTCACCTCTGAACATTTTCAAGTTCCAAGATATCTCTTTTATAGTATGTACACAATATGCAAGGTGTGGCCTTATCAATGATTTATACAGTGGCAGGATTACACTCTCATCCCTTGTCTCAATTCCCCATTTTATAAATGCTAACAATGAGTACCCCCAATTCTTTTTCAACCTCCATTTCCCCTTCCTCTTCCCCATTCAATTTATAGGTTGCATGATTATTTTTTTGTCCCAAAGTGCATTACTTTACATTATCCTATATTGAACCTCATTCTCCATTTATCTGCCCACACTTCCAGTTTAAATACGTTGTTCTGTAGAGACTAAACATCTTTGTCTGAATTAATTACTTTACACAATTTAGTATCATCTGCAAAAATAGACACGGTGCTTTCCAGAGCCACACCTAGGTCATTAATAACTAGTGATGAGCACCGGAAATTTTTCGGGTTTTGTGTTTTGGTTTTGGGTTCGGTTCCGCGGCCGTGTTTTGGGTTCGAACGCGTTTTAGCAAAACCTCACCGAATTCTTTTTGTCGGATTCGGGTGTGTTTTGGATTCGGGTGTTTTTTTCAAAAAACCCTAAAAAACAGCTTAAATCATAGAATTTGGGGTTCATTTTGATCCCAAAGTATTATTAACCTCAATAACCATAATTTCCACTCATTTTAAGTCTATTCTGAACACCTCACACCCCACAATATTATTTTTAGTCCTAAAATTTGCACCGAGGTCGCTGGATGGCTAAGCTAAGCGACCCAAGTGGCCGACACAAACACCTGGCCCATCTAGGAGTGACACTGCAGTGTCACGCAGGATGGCCCTTCCAAAAAACACTCCCCAAACAGCTCATGACGCAAAGAAAAAAAGAGGCGCAATGAGGTAGCTGTGTGAGTAAGCTAAGCGACCCTAGTGGCCGACACAAACACCTGGCCCATCTAGGAGTGGCACTGCAGTGTCACGCAGGATGGCCCTTCCAAAAAACACTCCCCAAACAGCACATTACGCAAAGAAAAAAAGAGGCGCAATGAGGTAGCTGTGTGAGTAAGCTAAGCGACCCTAGTGGCCGACACAAACACCTGGCCCATCTAGGAGTGGCACTGCAGTGTCACGCAGGATGGCCCTTCCAAAAAACACCCCCCAAACAGCACATGACGCAAAGAAAAATGAAAGAAAAAAGAGGTGCAAGATGGAATTGTCCTTGGGCCCTCCCACCCACCCTTATGTTGTATAAACAGGACATGCACACTTTAACCAACCCATCATTTAAGTGACAGGGTCTGCCACACGACTGTGACTGAAATGACGGGTTGGTTTGGACCCCCACCAAAAAAGAAGCAATTAATCTCTCCTTGCACAAACTGGCTCTACAGAAGCAAGATGTCCACCTCATCATCACCCTGCGATATATCACCGTGTACATCCCCCTCCTCACAGATTATCAATTCGTCCCCACTGGAATCCACCATCTCAGCTCCCTGTGTACTTTGTGGAGGCAATTGCTGCTGGTCAATGTCTCCACGGAGGAATTGATTATAATTCATTTTAATGAACATCATCTTCTCCACATTTTCTGGATGTAACCTCGTACGCCGATTGCTGACAAGGTGAGCGGCGGCACTAAACACTCTTTCGGAGTACACACTTGTGGGAGGGCAACTTAGGTAGAATAAAGCCAGTTTGTGCAAGGGCCTCCAAATTGCCTCTTTTTCCTGCCAGTATAAGTACGGACTGTGTGACGTGCCTACTTGGATGCGGTCACTCATATAATCCTCCACCATTCTTTCAATGGGGAGAGAATCATATGCAGTGACAGTAGACGACATGTCCGTAATCGTTGTCAGGTCCTTCAGTCCGGACCAGATGTCAGCATCAGCAGTCGCTCCAGACTGCCCTGCATCACCGCCAGCGGGTGGGCTCGGAATTCTGAGCCTTTTCCTCGCACCCACAGTTGCGGGAGAATGTGAAGGAGGAGATGTTGACAGGTCGCGTTCCGCTTGACTTGACAATTTTGTCACCAGCAGTTCTTTGAACCCCAGCAGACTTGTGTCTGCCGGAAAGAGAGATCCAAGGTAGGTTTTAAATCTAGGATCGAGCACGGTGGCCAAAATGTAGTGCTCTGATTTCAACAGATTGACCACCAGTGAATCCTTGTTAAGCGAATTAAGGGCTCCATCCACAAGTCCCACATGCCTAGCGGAATCGCTCTGTGTTAGCTCCTCCTTCAATGTCTCCAGCTTCTTCTGCAAAAGCCTGATGAGGGGAATGACCTGACTCAGGCTGGCAGTGTCTGAACTGACTTCACGTGTGGCAAGTTCAATAGGTTGCAGAACCTTGCACAACGTTGAAATCATTCTCCACTGCACTTGAGAATGGTGCATTCCACCTCCTATATCGTGCTCAGTTGTATAGGCTTGAATGGCCTTTTGCTACTCCTCCAACCTCTGAAGCATATAGAGGGTTGAATTCCACCTCGTTACCACTTCTTGCTTCAGATGATGGCAGGGCAGGTTCAGGCGTTTTTGGTGGTGCTCCAGTCTTCTGTACGTGGTGCCTGTACGCCGAAAGTGTCCCGCAATTCTTCTGGCCACCGACAGCATCTCTTGCACGCCCCTCTCGTTTTTTAAATAATTCTGCACCACCAAATTCAAGGTATGTGCAAAACATGGGACGTGCTGGAATTTGCCCATATTTAATGCACACACAATATTGCTGGCGTTGTCCGATGCCACAAATCCACAGGAGAGTCCAATTGGGGTAAACCATTCTGCGATGATCTTCCTCAGTTGCCGTAAGAGGTTTTTAGCTGTGTGCGTATTCTGGAAAGCGGTGAAACAAAGCGTAGCCTGCCTAGGAAAGAGTTGGCGTTTGCGAGATGCTGCTACTGGTGCCGCCGCTGCTGTTCTTGCGGCGGGAGTCCATACATCTACCCAGTGGGCTGTCACAGTCATATAGTCCTGAGCCTGCCCTGCTCCACTTGTCCACATGTCCGTGGTTAAGTGGACATTGGGTACAACTGCATTTTTTAGGACACTGGTGAGTCTTTTTCTGAGGTCTGTGTACATTTTCGGTATCGCCTGCCTAGAGAAATGGAACCTAGATGGTATTTGGTACCGGGGACACAGTACCTCCAACAAGTCTCTAGTTGCCTCTGCAGTAATGATGGATACCGGAACCACGTTTCTCACCGCCCAGGATGCCAAGGCCTCAGTTATCCGCTTTGCAGCATGATGACTGCTGTGATATTTCATCTTCCTCGCAAAGGACTGTTGGACAGTCAATTGCTTGGTGGAAGTAGTAAAAGTGGTCTTACGAGTACGACTTCCCCTCTGGGATGACCATCGACTCCCAGCAGCAACAACAGCAGCGCCAGCAGCAGTAGGCGTTACACGCAAGGATGCATCGGAGGAATCCCAGGCAGGAGAGGACTCGTCAGAATTGCCAGTGGCAGTGACATGGCCTGCAGGACTATTGGCATTCCTGGGGAAGGAGGAAATTGACACTGAGGGAGTTGGTGGGGTGGTTTGCGTGAGCTTGGTTACAAGAGGAAGGGATTTACTGGTCAGTGGACTGCTTCCGCTGTCGCCCAAAGTTTTTGAACTTGTCACTGACTTATGATGAATGCGCTGCAGGTGACGTATAAGGGAGGATGTTCCGAGGTGGTTAACGTCCTTACCCCTACTTATTACAGCTTGACAAAGGCAACACACGGCTTGACAAATGTTGTCCGCATTTTTGTTGAAATACTTCCACACCGAAGAGCTGATTTTTTTGGTATTTTCACCAGGCATGTCAATGGCCCTATTCCTCCCATGGACAACAGGTGTCTCCCCGGGTGCCTGACTTAAACAAACCACCTCACCATCAGAATCCTCCTGGTCAATTTCCTCCCCAGCGCCAGCAACACCCATATCCTCCTCATCCTGGTGTACTTCAACACTGACATCTTCAATCTGACTATCAGGAACTGGACTGCGGGTGCTCCTTCCAGCACTTGCAGGGGGCGTGCAAATGGTGGAAGGCGCATGCTCTTCACGTCCAGTGTTGGGAAGGTCAGGCATCGCAAACGACACAATTGGACTCTCCTTGTGGATTTGTGATTTCGAAGAACGCACAGTTCTTTGCTGTGCTTTTGTCAGCTTGAGTCTTTTCATTTTTCTAGCGAGAGGCTGAGTGCTTCCATCCTCATGTGAAGCTGAACCACTAGCCATGAACATAGGCCAGGGCCTCAGCCGTTCCTTG
Organism: Pseudophryne corroboree; assembly: GCF_028390025.1. NCBI lineage: Eukaryota > Metazoa > Chordata > Amphibia > Anura > Myobatrachidae > Pseudophryne > Pseudophryne corroboree. The sequence goes on along the minus strand of NC_086444.1, from coordinate 1,240,703,467 downwards.
CCACTCCGTGTGGTAAATGGCATATTGGCAAGTTTACGCTTCTCCTCCGACAATTTTATTTTAGATTTTTGAGTCCTTTTTTTACTGATATTTGGTGTTTTGGATTTTACATGCTCTGTACTATGACATTGGGCATCGGCCTTGGCAGACGACGTTGCTGGCATTTCATCGTCTCGGCCATGACTAGTGGCAGCAGCTTCAGCACAAGGTGGAAGTCGATCTTGATCTTTCCCTATTTTTGGAACCTCAACATTTTTGTTCTCCATATTTTAATAGGCACAACTAAAAGGCACCTCAGGTAAACAATGGAGATGGATGGATACTAGTATACTTATGGATGGACGAGCGACTGCCGACACAGAGGTAGCTACAGCCGTGGACTACCGTACTGCGTCTGCTGCTAATATAGACTGGATGATAATGATATAAAAATATATATATATATCACTACTGCAGCCGGACAGGTATATATTATATAATGACGGACCTGCTGGACACTGTCAGCAGCACTGCAGACTCCTAAAGTAAGCTACTAGTAGTATCAAGAAGATAGAAGAAAAAAAACACCACAGGTAGGTGGAATACAATTATGGATGGACGAGCAACTGCCGACACAGAGGTAGCTACAGCCGTGGACTACCGTACTGCGTCTGCTGCTAATATAGACTGGATGATAATGATATAAAAAATATATATATATATATATATCACTACTGCAGCCGGACAGGTATATATTATATAATGACGGACCTGCTGGACACTGTCAGCAGCACTGCAGACTCCTAAAGTAAGCTACTAGTAGTATCAAGAAGATAGAAAAAAAACCCCACCACAGGTAGGTGGTATACAATTATGGATGGACGAGCGACTGCCGACACAGAGGTAGCTACAGCCGTGGACTACCATACTGCGTCTGCTGCTAATATAGACTGGATGATAATGATATAAAAAATATATGTATATATCACTACTGCAGCCGGACAGGTATATATTATATAATGACGGACCTGCTGGACACTGTCAGCACTGCAGACTCCTAAAGTAAGCTACTAGTAGTATAAAGAAGATAGGAAAAAAAAACACCACAGGTAGGTGGTATACAATTATGGATGGACGAGCGACTGCCGACACAGAGGTAGCTACAGCCGTGGACTACCGTACTGCGTCTGCTACTAATATAGACTGGATGATAATGATATAAAAAATATATATATATCACTACTGCAGCCGGACAGGTATATATTATAAAATTAATGACGGACCTGCTGGACACTGTCAGCAGAATGCGTTTATAGAATAAAAACACCACACGACGAGTGTTTAACTTTTTCAGGCAGACAATCACAATATACTGGTGGTCAGACAGTGGTCACTGGTCAGTCACACTGGCAGTGGCACTCTGGCAGCAAAAGTGTGCACTGTTAAATAATATGTACTCCTGCTATAACTGCTCCCCAGTCTCCCCCACAATTAAGCTGTGTGAGCACTGAGCACTCAGCACAGTCAGATATACATAGATGATGCAGCACACTGAGGCTGAGCACAGATATGGTATACTGTTACTGTGTCACTGTGTATCGTTTTTTTTCAGGCAGAGAACGGATTATATTAAATAATAATATAATAAAAAAACTGCACTGGTGGTCACTGGTCAGTCACTAGTAAACTCTGCACTCTCTGAGTACTCCTAAGCTCCAGTAAATCAAGTGTCTCACTCTCACTCTCTCTCTTCTAATCTAAATGGAGAGGACGCCAGCCACGTCCTCTCCCTATGAATCTCAATGCACGTGTGAAAATGGCGGCGACGCGCGGCTCCTTATATAGAATCCGAGTATCGCGATAGAATACGAGCCTCGCGAGAATCCGACAGCGGGATGATGACGTTTGGGCGCGCTCGGGTTAGCCGAGCAAGGCGGGAAGATCCGAGTCTGCCTCGGATCCGTGTAAAAAGGCTGAAGTTCGGGGGGGTTCGGATTCCGTGGAACCGAACCCGTTCATCACTATTAATAACTATGTAAAACATTAGTGGCCCAAGTACAGACCCTTGCGATATTACACTGAGCACTGAGTCCCAGTTGGAAAACATCCCATTTACCACCACGTGCTGCTCTCTATTACCCAGCCAGTTATTTACCCAAGTACAAATAGTGTTTCCTAAACCAAGATCTCTTAGTCTGGAAATCAGTCTCATATGTGTCACTGTGCTGAAGGCATTAGTAAAGTCTAAATAGAATACATCCACTGCTTTTCTCTGATCTACATTATCACTCCCTTTTTCATCTACACTAATTAAGTAAGTCTGACAAGACCTAGTCCTCACAAAACCGTGATGGTCCATGTTAATAACTTTGTAGGTCTCCAAGAACTCCTGTATGCTATCCCTTATTATACTGTACCTTCCAATATTTTCCCCACTATATATGTAAAACTTACAAGTCTATAATTTCCAGAATGAGTTTTAGTTCCCTTTTTAGATATTGGGACTACCTCTGCTATACACCAGCCCTTCCGTACCAAGCCTGACGTAGTTGAATCATAGAAAATCAAATATAAAGGGTTTGCTAATTCTGAGTGAAGATCCATAAGAATCCTTGCATGAAGACTAGAGATGAGCGGGTTCGGTTCCTCGGGATCCGAACCCCCCTGAACTTCACCCATTTTACATGGGTCCGAGGCAGACTCGGATCTTCCCGCCTTGCTCGGTTAACGTAAGTGCATCCGAACGTCATCATCCCGCTGTCAGATTCTCGCGAGATTCGTATTCTATATAAGGAGCCGCGCGTCGCCGCCATTTTTCACTCGTGCATTGGAGATGATAGTGAGAGGACGTGGCTGGCGTTCTCTCAGTTTCTGTGTTCAGTGTGCTGCAAATACCTGTGCTCAGGGTGCTGCAAATATCTGTGCTCAGTGTGCTGCAAATATCTGTGCTCAGTGTGCTGCAAATATCTACATTCTCTGCCTGAAAAATGCTCCATATCTGTGCTCAGTGTGCTGCAAATATCTGTGCTCAGAGTGCATTATTGTGGGGACTGGGGACCACCAGTATTATATAGTAGGAGGACAGTGCAGAGTTTTGCTGAACAGTGACCACCAGTATGATGCGTTCTCTGCCTGAAAAATGCTATATATCTGTGCTGCATTGTAGTATATAGTAGGAGGACAGTGCATGATTTTGCTGACCAGTGACCACCAGTATATAATATATAGCAGTACGGTACAGTAGGCCACTGCTCTACCTACCTCTATGTCGTCAAGTATACTATCCATCCATACCTGTGGTGCATTTAAGTTGTGCGCAGTATATATATAGTAGTAGGACAGTGCATAATTTTGCTGACCACCAGTATATAATATATAGCAGTACGGTACAGTAGGCCACTGCTCTACCTACCTCTGTGTCGTCAAGTATACTATCCATCCATACCTGTGGTGCATTTAATTTGTGCGCAGTATATATATAGTAGTAGGACAGTGCATAACTTTGCTGACCACCAGTATATAATATATAGCAGTACGGTACAGTAGTCCACTGCTCTACCTACCTCTGTGTCGTCAAGTATACTATCCATTCATACCTGTGGTGCATTTAAGTTTTGCGCAGTATATATAGTAGGAGGACAGTGCATAATTTTGCTAACCACCAGTATATAATATATAGCAGTACTATACAGTAGGCCACTGCTATTGATATATTACTGGCATATAATTCCACACATTAAAAAATGGAGAATAAAAATGTGGATGGTAAAATAGAGAAAGATCCACTTCCACCTCGTGCTGAAGCTGCTGCCACTAGTCATGGCCGAGGCGATGAAATGCCATCAACGTCGTTTGCCAAAGCCGATGCCCAATGTCATAGTAGAGAGCATGTAAAATCCAAAAAACAAAAGTTCAGTAAAATCACCCAAAAATCAAAATTAAAAGCGTCTGATGAGAAGAGTAAACTTGCCAATATGCCATTTACGACATGGAGTGGCAAGGAACAGCTGAGGCCCTGGCCTATGTTCATGGCTAGTGGTTCAGATTCACATGAGGATGGAAGCACTCATCCTCTCGCTAGAAAACTGCAGTGCCACTCCTAGATGGGCCAGGTGTTTGTGTTGGCCACTTGGGTCGCTTAGCTTAGTCACACAGCTACCTCATTGCAACTCTTTTTTTCTTTGCATTATGTGCTGTTTGGGGAATATTTTTAAAATCTGCCATCCTGTCTGACACTGCAGTGACACTCCTAGATGGGCCAGGTGTTTGTGTCGGCCACTTGGGTTGCTTAGCTTAGTCACACAGCTACCTCATTGCGCCTCTTTTTTTCTTTGCATCATGTGCTGTTTGGGGACTATTTTTTTAATCTGCCATTCTGTCTGACACTGCAGTGCCACTCCTAGATGGGCCAGGTGTTTATGTCGGCCACTTGGGTCCCTTAGCTTAGTCACACTTTGACCTTGGAGCACCTCTTTTTTTCTTTGCATCATGTGCTGTTTGGGGACTATTTTTTTAATCTGCCATCCTGTCTGACACTGCAGTGCCACTCCTACATGGGCCAGGTGTTTGGGTCGGCCACTTGGGTCGCTTAGCTTAGTCATACAGTGACCTCGGTGCAAATTTTAGGACTAAAAATAATATTGTGAGGTGTGAGGTGTTCAGAATAGACTGGAAATGAGTGGAAATTATGGTTATTGAGGTTAATAATACTATGGGATCAAAATGACCCCTAAATTCTATGATTTAAGCTGTTTTTGAGTTTTTTTTGTAAAAAAAACACCCAAATTCAAAACACACCCGAATCCGACAAAAAAATTTCAGTGAGGTTTTGCCAAAACGCGTCCGAATCCAAAACACGGCCGCGGAACCGAATCCAAAACCAAAACACAAAACCCGAAAAATGTCCGGTGCACATCACTAATGAAGACCGTCAGGAACTGAAGATTTATTTATCTTAATTTTACTTAGTCTCTACTGGACTGCTTCCTCATTTAACCAAGCACTTAGCAATGGGACCTTATCATGGCTTTTGTTGTGCACTACTCCAACAAACTGGACCTCTCTAGTAAATACTTATGAAAAAAAGTTAAATAATTCTGCTTTTTCTTTGTCCTCGCTAATCAAGACACCCAACTCGCCCTTTAATGGTCGTAAGTTCCCCTTTTTTAACCTTGTACTGTTTATATACAGTACGTCTATTGTTTTCAATTTTAGCAGCACTGATTTCGTTTTTGCATTTTTTGTTACATTCTTTGAAGTATTGGGATGATTCTTTTAATCTATTTGTTCCTTAACCTTTTTATTAAGTTACATTGGTTTGAATTTACTACTCCTACGTTTGCTGCACATGGGAATGAACTTTTGAATGTTCTTATTCAGCAAAATTTAGAAAGCCTCCCACATTTCAGCTGGATCCTTACCATGAAACAAAGTTTCCCAATTAATGTACTTTAGTGTTTGTTTCAGCATTTTGAATTTTGCTTTTCTAAAGTTTAATGTCTTAGTTGGGCCCTTATTGTGTTGTTTTTTAAAACTAATATTGAATGTAACCATTCTGTATTATGATCGCTTTTTCCCAAGGTCTCCCCAACTTTAATATTTGATATAATCGCCACATTATTAGTACCAGATACAGTATAGTCCTTAGTCTAGTTGGTTCCTAGATTACTTGAGACAAATAATGATCTTTTAGCATAGTTAGGAACTTGTTTTCCCTGGCTGTATCATCTGATTTGGTTTTACAATTTATATCCGGATAGTAATAATCCCTAATGATTAGTACCTCCCCCAGTTCTGCAGCTTTTTTGATTTGCTACAAGAGTTGTAATTCCTCATTCACACTAATCTCCGGTAGTTTGTAGCATGTCCCTATTAGTAACTTTTTTGTGCAGATGGAGCCGCGCTTATCTGATGCGTCTCCATTGCATCCCAGCATTCTCGGCATGACTAGGCGATTCGTCCACCTAGTCATGCTGGGAGCGCACAGAGACACTCCCATTTAAGTGAATGTGGTGCGTGCGCATCATGGATGTGTGCGCCCAGACACTAATGTAGACACAATTAACATGGCTCCATCTGTATCTTTCCATCACACTAGAAATTTAAACCCAAAGCGACTCTACATCCTCACCAATCTCCTTGTAAATAACCTCCTTTAAATATGGTTTTAAAAATGGTTTAACATAAAGACATACACCTCCTCCCTTTTTGTTAGCCCTGTCTCTCCTGAAGAGAGTGTCAAATCCTAATTTTTCCATCTTGTTGTTGTTGTTAAGTAAAAGATTAAATTGAAGTCAGATTTAGAAAAACAAATAATTATTTATTAAAAAGACTACGCCAGTATACAGGCTGAGTGACAGCATGTTCTCAGCCCGGGTCAAATACATCAACTGAGAAAAGCATGGTGATGCACTAGTTTTTATAAGATTCAGTTACACCCCATTCTTATCACACTCCCCCTGACTTCATGCATCTTGGAGTGCACTTTTAAGCTCATATTAGGATAAAATATCAACTAGAAGCTGGTTAGCTTTATTTGGTGCTAATTCCAATTCTATTACACACAATGAGTCTGATAAATTCTGTTAAAGGTACATGTATCTGATAAGTGAACCAATGTCTGTATAAAGGTCACGTTATAAAATAAAATTGATTAAGAGTTAAGGTATGTTATATGATAAGGTATGTTACAGTATTTAATAGGTACAGCTGTATGCTGTACCTATGAAATATGTGACTATATTGTATTAAGAGGATAAATTATATTCCTTATGCATTCAGATATTTAACAATTCCCCACTTTTGATCATACACATGTGCTAAATCACTTAATAGACTGCAGAAGGAATATAAAGTTCATTCAGCATCATCTCTGGTTTATTCTCTCTCTTTCTCTTTCTCTTGTGGTAACCATTCAGATACAGCAAAGGCCACATCTATTACTGTATGGGCTACATGTATAAAAAAACATATATGAGCAGAATGAAAATTATGATCACAAGAATACATTTCATCAAGAAATAAAACATCAAATACAATATACTTAAAAAAAAAAACATTTTCCTAATCCTGAAAATTGAATAGTAGGATTTAAACATTAATCCTTTCCAGTCCATATCATAATGTCTTTATTGACATTTTTCCTTCATATAATTGGTAATAATCATATCCAGATCTGTAGTATCATTGGTCAAATAAGTACATCAGTGGACTCAAAGTGCTGTTTCGGAAATCAAACAATATCCTCCAATTTGTGATATTAAAGAGTCTAGAACAATGTCGTATTATAATAGTTTATGTCCAATATCCTGGAATGTCTTATCATAAAGTTCATTCACGTTATAAATAAATGTAGATGAAATAAAATTTCAACTCCCTGATGATTAATCATTTCCACTCCACTCCAATACGCATAGGAGAACTTATTAGCCACACATCCACCAATTTGAGGTATTATTGATGACAGGAACAGGTTTCCTGATTACTGGGTCAATCATTCTTTTTAGGAATAGTTCATCCTGTAAGAAAACTTTTCTCAAGTTATTATGTGTTTTTGTATAAAATTGCTAAATGAATCTTCTTAAATAACAAATATTTTCAGAATTAAATAGGTAACGAATTGTATATCATATCCTAAGAACTTAGTGGCAACTAACATCCTCCGTCATGTATGATATCTCCTTGAGCCTCAAAATCTACCCCTGGTAAAGTACAGTAATAAATCATAAACTTTAATGAACATCCTATGTAACCATTACTTTTTATATACCGAACTCATTATATCGAGCACATCTAGAAACATTAGGTTTGTATATGGTAACCATCCTTTCACATTTCCTTGAATCAGTCTTTCCTATCTGCATAAGGTAATCTTTTCTGTATTATTGAACTGTTTTATTGGCACTAAATGGAATACACCCCATGTATATGTTGCTAATATCATCATTAGTGGTTCTATCTTGAGATGCTGTAACTTTCTATACACATGTACCTGTTTCACTGTTATCAAAACTCTATAAAGTCTTGCTAATCACATCAAATGTAACTTACATAGAGAGCTTTGGCCTGTTACTATGCAATGCTGGTATCTTTGTATACATACCCAACAATTATAATAATTAAAAATTAGCAATAATATTTATATAGCAGCTGTACCCAAAATCTTTCCAACAATTAATGGTATTGTTGGACTGGATATTCCTCAGAATAACATTCATACAGCAATCTATACATCTCTCTTCAAGTGGAGTACAATATTCACAACCACATTTTTCAAAGGGTGATCTTTACACCGGTCATAAAGCTCTCTGGATTTCCTGCTTAGAAAAGAGGAAGGAAGGGTCTTATTGAAATAATTCCCATCCACATTAATGGATGAGTGCTTATACTTACACCACACTTCTGCTCGCTCTCTTCAAAGAAAAAAAAGAAAACAAGTCCCAATGCTGTTATAAATAGCATTGCTCCTCTATACTTTCAAGAATGTTAAAAGTTCTGTAGGATATTAATTTATAAGCACATAGTCTATTATCGACAATCATCTCCATCTCGATTGAAGGGTTTATTGAGATATAACTCTGTGGTAGTAATAGTAGTAATAGTCTCTGTATCTCCATACAATTTTTGAGTTTAAGGTTCCTTCAAGCGCTGGTCTCTGACCTTTTCATTCCAATGCAAGTTCATGGATCTAGGTGTCCTTCTTCTGCAGCCTTTGCAACGGCTGTATCAGTAGTCAGCGGTACTTGCCAAGGACCATCCTGTGCGATCTGTAATGGAACCAAAACATAAGCAACTTCTCACCATAACACAGTGTCCACTCTCTCTGTAATTTATCCTGTGCCGGACTGAGTGTTCATGCTGGTTAAATATCCATTCAAGGTTCTTACTGCTTTCAATATTCTGGTAACTGTTTAAATAATTTGTGTCACACATTGAACAGTCAAATCATTTTGTAGTTTTGAATCAGTCTCTGGATAATATATATTTGCTGGATTCCAAAAAAAATAACAAAATTATACAGGAGAGAGACAAAGCAGTGGCTTAGGTGTAATTCTGCCACTATTGAACCATCGCTTGGACCATGCCATGATTCAGATTTTGCCATTCCTGTCTCTTTTGTAGATTAATAATGTTTAAATCTTTAAACCTTCCCTGTCAATTATGACTTTTTATTCTCAACATTCCACATATTCATTGAAAAATATTCCCTATAACAACTGGGTAAATCATGTCTTCATACAAATTCCTGTAAAATCACCATATTCTATTTTTTTAAACTCCTACAAACTCTTTCTATCAGTAAGAAAACTTTACTGCATTTGAAACAGTAGACCACACATCTGGCCTTATTATTCATTTCTCAAATAGCACAGCAAACTCCGTTGTGTTTTGCTTTACCCCTTAACACCTGTTACACATACTATAGTTCCTTATCTTTATCAAATAATTTGTAATCCTTGTAAAGAAATTATATTGCTTTAAGTTTTATATATATATATATATATATATATATATATATATATACACAATGTAAATTTATCCATTAAACGTCATACTACTGTAGTGAACTTGTGTAATCTAATTCATGCTAGTTACCCTTAGATGTGCATAACTCATGACATTTTCCATAGCAACACTTTACTATTACTAATACTAGTTCACTAATTTGCATACTATTTTCAGTTACCCCACTGTAATTCACCATCCCAGTATCCCCTGTGGATGCTAGTGTAAGTATTCTCCTGTTACTGTCAGTGTTTAAATGCAATGTAATAATTATAATTGTCTTACTCATCCACATTATATTGCTTATACTACCCACTTTTGAGGATGAGGAAGGCAAGTATGCAGCTGTATCAAAGTTGTGACAGCCATGTGTACTGCCAGAGGTAACGATGTACACATCATACAAAATCTACTGCTTAACCACAGTTCTAAACATAATTTTTACTTATACATGAGTTGATAGTTTGGCTCTGTTTGTGTATACATCAAATGTTATTCATGATAAAGTGTAATATATTGTATTACATTTTATAATTTCTTCTGTTATGAATTTGAATGCATGCATATAGCACTCACAAAAATGTACTGTATCCTGAAGATCATCATCTGGTCATACATATATCTATATATAAACAAACAGAAAAAATATAGAGCGGCACTCAGCGGCTTGATCAAAGAGTAAAAAAGTGTATTTAAAACACCAACATGAACCAACGTTTCAGGACACACAGGTCCCTTTGTCAAGGTGTACAGCCGGTGGGGTGCCGATCCATTCCCATGAAAAGTATATCTATATATATATATATCTTAATAAATGTGTACCAAAGCTCCACCCTCTGAGGGTTTAACTGTCTTTGGCCAGGTGCCAAGTAATGACCTAGGCATTTAAAACTGTATGTCAGTGCCCCATTGAATTTTGTCCTACGACACTGATACCGATACTTCAAATAATTTGGAGCACAACAGCAGGTCATCCACATACTGGGTAAGGACTGAGCTACCGTATCTGTTGGTACAAAAGATTGCAGATTATTTTGCAGGTACAAAGAAAGACTGTTTATAAATCCTTCGCTCATCCACACTCATTATTTGCTCCCATGCACGCAGCAACAAAAGTTCCTTGGACTGCATCCATTCTATGGAATGCCCTACCACGTACAAGCATTCCCTAAAAACTCACTTATTCAGACAAGCTTATCAAATTCCAGAACCTCTCACATTATCTGTATAGCTTTTCTATACAATCATATCCCCACACATACTTTCTTTCTTCACTCTCCCTTCCTACTGACCTTGGTTCATCACTGCATATCGTGCAACCCACTAAGAATCTTTGCAATCTGGAGGACAACTATGTACTAGTTAGCATCTATCCTTGTGTATCAATGCCTCTACTTTGTTAGGGATCTCAATAAGTATATCCTTTACCTGTATTCATAGAATCATAGTTGATACTGAAAGCGTAGTAAGTAATCCCTATTGTTTGTAGCAATCTGTGATGTTTTAGGAACAATACCTTTATCTTCTCAGCAGCTTTGAAACCCCCCCCCGGCTGTCTAGGGTTGTGTATGAGAACGGGGGGGGGGGGGTTGGGCATAGCTCTGCGCAGCAATCGGGCATTGTCTCTTTGGATAATTCACATATGATGGTGAGCTGCTCAATCAGATTGTGATTTCACTCAGGTGCTAAAAGGGAGGGGTAAATCTATGGAAGAAAAAACTATTTGTGTTCCCTAAAGCACACTGGGTGAAAAATAATAATACTACATAATAATCAGATAATACGGAGATCTTAGTTGCGTATATCTGCAGATATAGGGTTAAGCCCCCAGGCTGATCGACAAGGCTTCTCCGTCACTGAGGTCCCTAATACTAAGTATGGGTCCGGGGTGCAGGACCCCATCACGTCGGCACAGGTCGGCTACCCCAGGTCAGCACACAGGTGAAAATTAATAAGGGTTAATAAGAAGCACAGAAGTGCTATGTAAGTGGTGTGATTAAAATAATACAAAAATATATACAAAGTGATACGGAAAATCATATACGCTCAGTATTGGTTGATCAAGCCATACTATACAGCATAATTTAAATGCACAATTCCTTAATATGTACATGTTAATTTTTTTTCTCACATTTTCTGTAGACTGTACCCAGTGGTCACAGTACTGTACAAAATCGGTACAACCTGGAACATTTTTCAATAACATGATATACACACTTAGGGTGTGTACTCCCTGCCCCCTCGTACGCTAAATGTTGGCTCCCATAGCCTTTACTTAACACACGCGACACGTATGTCAACAGAGAGCCGCAGTAGACCACCCCTATTATCACAAACTACAATCACAAAGCAACACGCCAAGTTAAAAGTTGCTCATCTCTGCTCAATGATGTTAGCAGACAGACTTATGGTTAAAAAAATAATCAGCAGATTAGATTAGTAGAACTATTACTTTATGAATGTTATCAGATTTTAAAATAACCTCGGGTAATCACCCTATTTATAAGGCACACATGTATGTATCTCTCTATTTAATACGGGATGATGTCTTCCCTATGCATGTGTTTTCATGTTATACTTATGGCGTTACAATGCTATCTTATCCAATGCAAGCATATGTGTTCTGCTTCTCACTCACACATTTGCACATAAGGTGAACACCAGAGGTTTATATGTATATATTTATATATTTTTCACTTTTACATATTTTGGATTAAATTTAAATTTACAGATGAGTCCACGTTTATCTTGACCTTTAATAGGATTAACTGAGACTGGCCAGTCGGACTTAATCCCCTGCTGTAATGACTTAATCCCCTGCTGTATTGTTCTCTGTATTGTATTGCAGCTGAGAACAATAGATGAAGGGTTTATGCTAATAAATCATGTTGTGCCTAGGTGCAGTTTTAGAAGAAAAAGAAGAGGGAATTCTGTATTGTCGACGCACAGAAAAAAACTAATTCTAAAAGATAGCCTTTATTAGATATGTATTAAAATATGAATATGATTAATTCATTCCCAACTACAGTGAAACATAGAATTAAAATCACAGACAAACAGGTAAGTGAATCTAAACAAAAGATTGAAAATGTGTGAATAAAGATTTTAAAAAGCGTGTCCACGTGTGTTTGCAAGTATGTCTTAGTATTCGGGGATTACTATATTGGTACAGATACCATCAATGTTTCTACATCCATCCAATATTATTCGACTACTGTCAACATCAACAGTGTCGGTACATACATATAATGTCGACCACTAGTAGAATCTAAGATGTCTATATCTAATGTTCTGAGTTCAAAACACTTTGGGATCGTATATAATGTGAAGCTTCAAATTCCTCAATTTTGTTAATTGTGGTGACTATAAATCATCTGTAGGTATACTCACAGATCTGATTCCCTTTAGATCTATTTCTGATATATTGAGAGCCTCTCACACTGGCTGTCAATATTATTGACAGCCAGTGTGAGAGGCTCTCAATATATCAGATCCCAAAGTGTTTTGAACTCAGAACATTAGATATAGACATCTTAGATTCTACTAGTGGTCGACATTATATGTATGTACCGACACTGTTGATGTTGACAGTAGTCGAATAATATTGGATGGATGTAGAAACATTGATGGTATCTGTACCAATATAGTAATCCCCGAATACTAAGACATACTTGCAAACACACGTGGACACGCTTTTTAAAATCTTTATTCACACATTTTCAATCTTTTGTTTAGATTCACTTACCTGTTTGTCTGTGATTTTAATTCTATGTTTCACTGTAGTTGGGAATGAATTAATCATATTCATATTTTAATACATATCTAATAAAGGCTATCTTTTAGAATTAGTTTTTTTCTGTGCGTCGACAATACAGAATTCCCTCTTCTTTTTCTTCTAAAACAGTCTTGATAAACTGTAGTTGACTGCACCCCCTAAATTTAATCAACATTGTGTACAATATAAAATAGGGGTCATACAAGTGAATGTATGGTGATGAATCATATACATTCACCCAAGATCATTACAATACTGATTGTTTGAGTGTGCAGATATCTAGTTCTGTGTGCCTAGGTGCAGAAAACTAGCCAAGATAACCGTGGACCCATATGTATCAACATTTACTGACATGCAACAACAAACACGACAAGGTCAGGTCCCTGAGTTATTTATAGCATCATTTGCACACCTCTCCGATCCCTCCGCCTACATCACATCTCGGAGTATACCATTAATGCACAATCAACAATGCATAAATAAACAATATACTCATGAGTGCTTGTAACAGGTATCTGCTGGCCACTCCTTCACTGCTTCCTACCTGATGAAGCGGAGGTGAGGAGAGATAGGCAAATGCATAAATACTGGACGATAGCCCCCAACTGTCAAATCCTAATTTACTCATCTTGTTGTTGTTGTTAAGTAAAAGATTGAATTGAAGTCAGATTTAGAAAATCTATTAATTATTTATTAAAAAGACCACTACCGTATACAGGCTGAGAGACAGTATGTTCTCAGCCTGGGTCAAATACATCATGGCGATGCACTAGATTTTATAATATTCAGTTACACCCCACTCTTATCACACTCCCCCTGACTTCATGCATCTTGGAGTGCACATTTAAATTCATATTAGGACAAAATATCAACTAGAAGCTGGTTAGCCTTATTTGGTGCTAATTCCAGTTCTATTACACACAATGCGTCCGCTAAACTCTGTTAAAGGTACATGTATCTGATAAGTGAACCAATGTCTGTATAAAGGTCACTTATAAAACAAAATGGATTAAGAGTTAAGGTATGTTATATGATAAGGTATGTTACAATATATGATAGGTATAGGTGTATGTTGTACCTATGAAATATGTGATTATATTGTATTAAGAGAATAAATTATATTCCTTATGCATTCAGATATTTAACAAGAGTATAACCCTGCAAGTTTACTGCCCAATTGTGAGAATCAACCCACCATGTCTCCATGATGCCTATAATGTCGTATTGTTCATTTAGTGCAATCATTTCTAATTCCCTTATTTTACTTGTTAGGCTTCTTGCATTTGCAAGCATACTGTACACTTTAGATTATAAATCCCATGATCTGTATGTTTTATTGTTGATATTGTTACTTTAGTTACTTGAGTTTTCCTTGATTTACCATTGCTGACTATTTTTCTCCTCCCCCCTCTCCACCCCCATTATACTTTTTAGATCACACTTTTCTGCCCTCTCTGATTGTCCCATTAAATCTTTCTAATTTTTCTCCTCAGATACCTAGTTTAAGATCTCCAACCTGCTAACCATCCTTCCCCCCAGCACTGCTGCACCTCCTCAATCAGGTGCAATCTATCTCAACAAAAAAGATGGCGCATAACCGAGAAGTTTGCCCAATGTTCCAGGAAAACAACCCCGCTCCTTCCTACACCAATCTGTTAGCCACACATTTACCTCCTTAATCTCCTTCTGACTCCCTGAGCTAGCGCGTGGCCCAGGTTAAAATTTTGGAGAAAATTACCTTAGATGTCCTTGCCTTAGGTCTCTATAATTGTTTTTAAGGACATCCCAACTACCATTAACTTTGTCATTGGAGCCAACATGCACCAAGACCGCCTGGTCCTTCCCAGCACCTCAAAACAATCTGTGTACTGATCTGCAATGTGTCGTACCCGAGCACCCTGTACAATGATTGCGGTCCCAGTAGCAGATTGCCCTATCTACCTTTCTAATGATTGAATCCCCTACCACCACAATCTGACAAAGAACCTTGCTGACATCTTTCCCCTCTGTGCCGGAGTGACCATTCCTCTGGTTGCTAAAGTAAACCATGACTGCCTGCTCCGCCAAATCTGCACTGCCATTCACAATAGCTACGTCCAGTTGGGCAGATTTGATGGGAATGGCAGCTCAGTGCTGGCCTGCCTCTTGCTCCCACCTCTACCCCTTCTAACTGTAACCAAACTACCTACCTGTTCCTCCTCCTCTAGCTCATGTCCACCCTGCTCCCCCAATGCATCCAAAGTGAGCTGCAATGTTGCAATGGTAAGCTTTAGATCAGTTATCTGGGCTTCCAAATAGACCATTTGCCCACATGTCGTGCAGAGGTACTCATCATGGAACAGTTGTTCCAGGTATGCATACATCCGACAAGATATGCACTCAGTGAGATCATCAATCTTTTTCACACTCATTCTGAAAAGGGTTAACTAACTCCCACTAATATTTAATTAACCTTATGTCGATATATAACCCTTCTTATATGTAGAGACCTACGACACTACACTACATTCCCTCCTCTTATAACACTACAATCCTCCTATAAAGTCTCTCAACCCCGCAATCCTGTTCTCCCTCAAGATCTTCCTCTCTCCTCTTTCCACTATGACTTGTCCCAACCAGGCAGCCTCCTTCTATAACTCTTCCCTTACCGCTGCTCTCGACTCTGTGGCCCCCCTCTCCTCTGTCCCCCTCCGCCGCTCCAAACCCCAACCCTGGCACATCAAACTAACACGATTCCTACAAAAATGTTCACGCCTCGCAGAACGCTCCTGGAGGAGATCTCACTCTCTGGCAGACTTCCTCCATTTCAAGTTTATTCTCTCATCCTACAGCTCTGCTCTTTCTCATGCCAATCAATCCTTTTTCCAAGCACTCATCTCTTCTCAGTCCTCCAGTTCACGCCGACTCTTTGAAACTTTCAACATTCTCCTTTGCCCACCTCTTCCTCCCCTCCCCTCCTCCCTCACTGCCACTGACTTTGCCTCCTTCTTCATCTCCAAAATTGAGGATATTCAAAATGACATCTCCTCCCATCACCCCTCTGCTGCCCCACTGCCCCCATCATCCCTCCATCTATCCCACCCTGTCCTGCTTCCGTCCCACCTCAGACAAGGAAGTCCACTCCCTCATCTTATACTCCCCCCTCAACCTGCCCATTGGACCCCTCCAATCCCATCTTCTCCGCTCCCTCCCCCCACTGCCTGCTCCCACCTTGCTCACCTCTTTAACCTATCGCTCTCTACCAGCATCTTTCCCTCACCATTCAAACATGCTCTGGTGTCCCCTATTCTCAAAAAACCCAACCTCGACCCTTCATCACTCACTAGCTACTGCCCCATCTCTCTTCTCCTATTCGCCTCCAAACTACTTGAACGACTGGTCTACAGCCATCTCACATGCTACCTCTCTGACAACTCCATCCTTGATCCACTACAATCTGGCTTTCGCCCACTCCACTCCACCGAGACTGCCCTGGTGAAAGTCACCTATGACCTTCTTTTGTCCAAATCCAAGGGCCACTTCTCGCTGCTCATCCTTCTGGACCTCTCTGCTGCCATTGACACCATGGATCACCCTCTCCTCTACTCTGCACACTAAAAAACATTGGCCTCTCTTGCACCGTCCTTGACTGGTTTACCTCTTACCTCACTAACTGCTCCTTCTCTGTGCCTGCCTCCTGAACCACCTCACACCCTTCCATCCTTCCTGTTGGTGTCCCTTAGGGTTCTGTCCTAGGCCCCCGTCTGTTCTACCTGTAAACCTCTTCCCTGGGTGCTCTCATTAACTCATTTGGCCTTCAATACCACCTCTATGCTGATGACACACAACTCTACCTCTCCTCTCCTGATCTGTCCCCCTCTGTCCTCTCTCAGGTCTCCAGCTGCCTCTCTGCCATCTCTTCCTGGATGTCTGAGCTCTCTCTGAAGCTCAATATGGACAAAACTGAACTCATTATCTTTTCCCCAGCCAAAGCAACACCCCCTACAAATATCTCTATCACTGTTGACAACACAATCATCTCCCCTGTTCCCCAACTCCGCTGCCTGGGCGTCACTCTTGACTCATCCCTCTCCTTTGCACCCTACATCCAATCTCTGGTGCAATCTTGTCGTTCCAGCTTCGCAAAATTGCTTGCATCAGGCCATTTCTCTCCCAGAGTGCAACTAAACTTATCATCCACTCACTGGTCATTTCACGACTCGACTACTGCAATGTTCTCCTCACTGGCCTCACTTGCTCCCATCTTGCTCTCCTCCAATCTGTCCTCTACTCCGCAGCTAGGCTCATCTTCCTCTCCCACCGCTCCACTTCTGCCACTCCCCTTTGACAAAATCTACACTGGCTCCCATTCCCCTACAGAATCCTCTTCAAACTCCTCACCCTCACATACAAGGCCATCTCTAATTCCACTGCTCCCTACATCTCCAACCTCCTCTCCCTTCATACTCCCTCCCGCCCACTACGGTCAGATGATTACCATCACCTCTCCTCTGCCTTGGTCACTGCTTCCCATGCACTAGTTCAGGATTTTGCCCGTGCTGCACCCCTTTAGTGGAACGCACTCCACCGCTCCATTAGGGTCTCCCTGACCTTGCAAAGCTTCAAACGGGCACTGAAAACCCACCTATTTATCAAAATGTACCCCTCCGATGCATAACCTAGTCCTTAGGCTGCTCCTCCATCCCCCTGACCCATGCCTTGAACATCTCTGCTTTGCTTGCATACTGACATCAGGCTCATGTAATTGGTTTGTCGCCCCTCCCCACTAGATTGTTAGCTCTTCAGAGCAGGGCCCTCTTTCCTCTTGTAGTTTAAGCCCTCTTCTCGACACATTTCACTCAGCGACCATCTTTACCTGCTTTTTCTCCTACTGGTAAAGGCTCCTCTCTATCTATGGCCGCCAGCCCCAAGTGGTACAATGATTACTCCCTCGCTACTTTCATCTAAGCTGTATTATGTGTGAGAATTGTGCTGCTCTTTGTTACCAGTACTCTGTTTTTGTTATTTATGTACTGTAATGCTAGGTTTTGTCTCCCTGTACTGTCCTTTGTACGGCGCTGCGAAACACTTGTGGCGCCCTATAAATAAAATGTAATAATAATAATAAAGTATGTGTAACCGGAATTAAAAACAGTACAACAATGTGTAACAGGAAATTTATACAGTACAACAGTAATGATTCTTGTGTGCCAGGATGAATCTGGAACTCCTGCAATAGCACCCGCTCACTGGTCTCTGCCTCCCCAATGCAGACTCTGCCCTGAGCTAGCTCCCAGCTCCTTTGTCCCACTACTATATCCTTGTCTCTCCATCCTGCTCTGGGGTCCCAGCACTCATCTCGCTTCCAGCTCCCTGCTCTCAGTACCTTACCCCTGGCTTGTGGCTCTGGCTCCCCACTCTTGTCACCTTACCCCTGGCTTGTGGCTCTGGCTCCAATCATGCTTTGGCTCCCCACTCTTGTCACCTTACCCCTGGCTTGTGGCTCTGGCTCCCATCCTGCTCTGGCTCCCCGCTCTTGTCACGTTACCCCTGGCTTGTGGCTCTGGCTCCCATCCTGCTCTGGCTCCCTGCTCTTGTCACCTTACCCCTGGCTTGTGGCTCTGGCTCCCATCCTGCTCTGGCTCCCCGCTCTTGTCACCTTACCCCTGGCTTGTGGCTCTGGCTCCTATCCTGCTCTGGCTCCCCGCTCTTGTCACCTTACCCCTGGCTTGTGGCTCTGGCTCCCATCCTGCACTGGCTCCCCGCTCTTGTCACCTTACCCCTTGCATTTGGCTCTGGCTCCCATCCTGCTCTGGCTCCCCGCTCTTGTCACCTTACCCCTGGCATGTGGCTCTGGCTCCCATCCTGCTCTGGCTCACCGCTCTTGTCACCTTACCCCTGGCTTGTGGCTCTGGCTCCCATCCTGCTCTGGCTCCCCACTCTTGTCACCTTACCCCTGGCTTGTGGCTCTGGCTCCCATCCTGCTCTGGCTCTCCGCTCTTGTCACCTTACCCCTGGCATGTGGCTCTGGCTCCCATCCTGCTCTGGCTCCCCACTCTTGTCACCTTACCCCTGGCATGTGGCTCTGGCTCCCATCCTGCTCTGGCTCCCCACTCTTGTCACCTTACCACTGGCATGTGGCTCTAGCTCCCATCCTGCTCTGGCTCCCCACTCTTGTCACCTTACCCCTGGCATGTGGCTCTGGCTCCCATCCTGCTCTGGCTCCCCACTCTTGTCACCTTACCCCTGGCATGTGGCTCTGGCTCCCATCCTGCTCAGGCTCCCCGCTCTTGTCACCTTACCCCTGGCTTGTGGCTCTGGCTCCCTTCCTGCTCTTGCTCCCCACTCTTGTCACCTTACCCCTGGCATTTGGCTCTGGCTCCCATCCTGCTCTGGCTCCCCACTCTTGTCTCCTTACCCCTGGCTTGTGGCTCTGGCTCCCATCCTGCTCTGGCTCCCCACTCTAGTCACCTTACCCCTGGCATGTGGCTCTGGCTCCCATCCTGCTCTGGCTCCCCACTCTTGTCACATTACCCCTGGCTTGTGGCTCTGGCTCCCATCCTGCTCTGGCTCCCCGCTCTTGTCACCTTACCCCTGGCTTGTGGCTCTGGCTCCCATCCTGCTCTGGCTCCCCGCTCTTGTCACCTTACCCCTGGCTTGTGGCTCTTGCTCCCATCCTGCTCTGGCTACCAACTCTTGTCACCTTACCCCTGGCTTGTGGCTCTGGCTCCCATCCTGCTCTGGCTCCCCACTCTTGTCACCTTACTTCTGGCATGTGGCTTTGGCTCCCATCCTGCTCTGGCTCCCCACTCTTGTCACCTTACCCCTGGCTTGTGGCTCTGGCTCCCATCCTGCTCTGGCTCCCCACTCTTGTCACCTTACTTCTGGCATGTGGCTTTGGCTCCCATCCTGCTCTGGCTCCCCGCTCTTGGCACCTTATTCCTGGCAACCGGCACCTGGCTATGGCTCTGGTTCCTGTCCTGCTACAGCTCCCTACTCTCAGTGGCTTACCCCTAGCACTCAGACCCCATCCCACTCCAGCTCCCTGGCCTTATCACCTTTCCTCCCACACACAGCACCCAGCTCCTGCTCTGTCCATGCGAGCACTCGCGTGCATGCGTCACTTCCGCTTCCAGTCACTTCAGTGTGTCACAACTTCCTCCCTTCAGTCTTAGTAATGCAGTAAACTTGAAGATGAGTTTGAAATACATCTGAAGAAATTATAACTGGATGGTATCCAGATGAAAAAAATTGCAATGCCTACAGCACTGTGCAAAATTTTTAGGCATGTGTGAAAAAATAACTGCAAATTAAAAATGCTTTCAAAAACAGACAGGTAATAGTTTATTTTTACCATTTAAAGAAATGTCAATTGAATGAAAGGTGAGAAATCTAAATCAAATCAAAATTTGATGTGACCATCCTTTGCCTTCAAAACAGCATTCATTCTTCTAGGTACACTTGCACACAGTTTTTGAAGAATCTCAGCAGGGAGGTGTTCCACACATCTTGAGGCACTAAACACAGATCTACTGTGGATGTAGGCTTGCTCAAATCCTTCTGTGTCATCATGTAATCCCAGATAGTTATGATGATGGAGAAGTATCTGTCTGTATTTCTCAGCATTCAGGACACCATTCATTCTGTCTCCATTTGCTGAAATGCAGCCCATATTCTACAAGGGGCCTCCACCATGCTTCACTGTTGCCTGCAGACACTCATTATTATACTGCTCTCCAGCCCTTTTGTGAACAATCTGCCTTCTGTTACTGCCAAATATTTCAACATTTGACTCATCAGTCTAGAGCGCCTGCTTCCATTTTTCTGTACCCCAGTTCCTTTGTTTTCATAAATAGTGGAGCTGATTGCATAGTTTCCACATCAAAGGTATAACTTTTTGGCCCCAATTCTTCCATGAAGACCACTTCTGACCAGACTTCTCCGAAATGGAAATGGTGTGTGTACCTGTCCTCTACTGACTACTACATAAGGTTGGATCATTTCACTCACAGTCTCAAGAAGAGCACTTGCAGTACAGGACTCTGTGCTATAGATGTGACCACTTTCACCTTATATATATTGCTACATTTGGAACGTCATGTATAGCACAGCTAATCTTTTTTCTACGAGTAGTGATTGGATGGATTTTAGAAATTTGGTTTGTCATAATAATATGTACAAAGTGACTTCCGGTTCCGACTGCATGGAGTGAGCAGCGCGTCCTCACTGCTCCTCTCCATGTACGGCTTCCCCTGCACCTTTACAAGTCTATTTTAGCCTCCACTTCCCCATCTACCTTCCACTTACTCCCTGCCTGTGGGGATGGATAAGTACATCACCTCCTTGCAGCTGCCGTGGACACAGCAACAAACGCTGCGCCAGATGAAACGGAGCCCAGACCCTGTCATGGCGCCGGACATGGAGACACTTGCAGTCTCTCCTGCTCCAAAGAAACTGGCTGCTGAACCACCGGACACAGATGCTGCCTCACCACAGAGACACCATGATACTCCCCTGACATATGGGGATTTAGTGGACACAATATCCTCCACGGTGGGTCCGCTACTTACCAAAGCGGTAAGTGACATTGATGCGCAAATTAACCAGCTTACTATTAGAGTGTCTTCCGCTGAAAACATGATAGGCTCTGTAGCCCACAATTTGGCAGACCTTCAATGTTATGTTAAAAGGCTGGAAAAGGATAATTATAACATGATTAACAGGCTGAAGGAAATCGAAAATCGCTCAAGGCGAAATAATATCCGAGTATTAGGTCACCCTGAGTCATTTAAGGGGCCGTCTCTCGAGCACTTTGTCAAAACCACTCACCCGCAGCTTTTGGGGATCCAGAGTCTCTGTCAGGATATGGTTATCGAGAGAGTGCATAGGATTGGCCCCCCTCTACATCCCAATGACGCCCGTCCCAGAGTCACAATATTTAAGTGCCTCAGCTACACTCACAAGCTGGAAATCTGGAGAGCTTCCAGGAAACAGCCTTTCTTAAAATGGCAAGGTTTAACTCTGCGACTGTTCCAAGATTTCTCAGTCGAGTTAACCAAAGCCCGCAGAGCCTTCTCTCCCATCTGCTCCCGTCTTATTGCTGACAAACAGAAGTTCGCATTAATGTATCCTGCCAAATTGCGCATCTTTTACAAAGATAAACATTATGATTTTGCAACTCCCGAGGATGCTGCAGAGTTTCTTCGTGACAACGTGAACATCGTGGAATCTGACATAACTGATCATGCTTAAACAGACTTCTGTCTTCTGTTTGTTTCTCATATTCTACCAATGCCATCCCAATGAAGCAAGTTAGCTTGTTCCACGCTTCTAGCCAGGCAACTGTAATCCGTTTGGGTTCACTATTCATATGACCACGCGGCCTCTCTCCTTGTATCACTACACAGGGGAAAGCTTACTACCTAATTAGCCGACCATGGAGGGAGTTTTGCTCCGGGTTATCGATGGGATTTATCCTACAGTTGTACTTGTATTTGTTTTTTTCTAATGTTCCTGCAGTTATGTGATTGTTTAATATCTGCATTGGACATGCTGCGCGTGTCACCCCTTGAGATTATTATCTCGCCCAGTTTTGTCTATTGTCTCCCCTCTCCGTTCATGTTTTATTCACTCCTCCCTCTCTTTTCTTTCTTTCTCTCAGATCTCTATCCACATGGTACTCTGACTTTGATGGGCTCATTCTTCTACAAATATTATGTCTACACTTAAGGTAGGATCTCTGAATGTAGGAGGATTCAACTCCCCTGCGAAACGCAGGAAAATACTGGTATATTGTAATAAGCATAAACTAGAGTTAATCTTCTTACAGGAAGCACATTTAATACACTCCAAAATGTTAAAGCTCCAAATGCTGGGATGGAAATTGGTGGCATGCGCTCCCTTCACCTCTAAAGCGAGGGGAGTGGTGATCTTGGTTAAGCGTTCTATTCCCTTAGAGATAATGAAAGTATCCTCTGATCCAGAAGGAAGATACGTCATTGCCCATGTCTCCCTGTACTCAAAGCCCTACACCTTATGTAATGTTTATGCCCCCACAGTTTATAAAAAATCCTTTTTTATGGGTCTGATTGCTGACCTCATACCATATTCACATTGCTCTTTAGTGGTTTGTGGGGATTTTAATTTAATATCAGATAGTTTTTTAGATAGATCATCTGTTCCAAAATGAGGTTTTTCTTTACCTAAGTTGGGAGTTCCACAATTTGCAGAACAATTAAGTTTAGCTGATATAAGGAGAGCCTCAAACCCTACTATAAAGGAATTTACCTGCCTCTCGGCTGCCTATCATACCTTATCAAGAATTGATTACCTGCTGGTCTCCTGGGCTCTGTTCGCGAGAGTGTCCTCAATTAATATTGGACCAATATCCATCTCAGATCACGCATTACAATGGTTCACACTACGCCTCTCCGAAGAACACTCTTCTCAGATCATATGGCGCTTCCCCTCTCACCTTTTAGCTTCCCCCGATTTTAAACTATGTTATCGGATAGTTGGAAGACCTACTGCTCTAGTAATCAGTCGCATGTTGATTCCAATCCTCCCTTATTTTGGCAGGCAGCTAAAGCTGTGTTGAGAGGAGACATAATCTCCTATGTGGCTAAATTAAATAAAGAATATGCCAAAATGTACATCAACTTACATTATCCGCTATCTGCTGCTTATTCTACCTACCGCTATACGCCGAATCCAGAAATATTCTTTGGCTAAGACACACTTCAATGAATATTTAAATAAACAAGGCAATAAACAATTATATAGTACCAATTATAGATACCATAGATTTGGTAACAAATCTGGGAAAATGCTTACCAACATTTTAAATGGTAATAGACCCTCAGCAGTTGTCCACCCTTTAAAGTGCCCACCTTCTAACAAACAAGCCACACAAATTATGAAAGATTTCTATTCTAAACTGTATACTCCGTCTCCGCATGAGTTGGAGGGTATTGACACTCCTTATGGATTGCCTATACCTCCTTGGCATGATATTCCATGCCCTTCTATCATGGAGGAAATGAAAAATGACCTGGAGAGACCTGTAACATCTGAAGAAGTCTCTAATGTGATTAAATCTTTACACTCATCCAAGGCCCCGAGCCCTGATGGGTTTGGAGGCAGCTTCTATAAATGAATGATTTCTGACATTCATGATCCTTTAGTGGCTGCCTTTAACCACATATTAAAGTCTGGATTACCCCCACTCTATTTTAATGCAGCCTTTATTAAAATTTTACCCAAACCGGGAAGGGACTTATCTCTTCCGGGGTCCTATAGACCCATATCATTACTTGATTCGGACTATAAGATACTGGCTAAGGTTCTAGCGGATAGACTAAAGGGTGTGATGCCTGCAATTATACATCCGGATCAAACCGGATTTATTGCAGGTAGACACTCGGTTCTGAATGTCAGGAAGGTCATTTCTGCTGTCCAACATCTCCAAAAAACTTCTGGCTCTGCTCCCCCAGACGTAATCATGTCACTAGACGCGGAAAAGGCCTTTGACCTTGTCCTTTGGCCTCATTTATACAACACGTTTGTTAGGTTTGGTTTTTCTCCCCGTTTTATTTCTTATATTCAGGCGCTATAAACCAAACCCGTCTCTCAAATTATGTGCAATGGTCAATTTTCTGATCGGTTTGAGTTATTCAGAGGCGCTAGACAGGGTTGCCCCTTGTCCCCCATTTTGTTTGCAATAGCTATAGAGCCTCTGGCAATAATGCTACGAGACTGTTCTACTTTTAGAGGCATAACAATTTCATCTTACGAATTAAAAGTTTTGCTCTTCACAGATGACATGTTGCTCTTTGTTTCCGACCACCTGAAGTCTATTCCCGCGATAATGCACATTATTAACATATTTGGCAGATTATCAGGTTACAAGGTAAATATTAATAAATCAGAGATCCTCCCTTTAGGCACATATTCTCTTGATCTGCATTCCTCTCCAACTTTTGCAGGTTTAAAAATCACCACTTCCCACCTAAAATATCTCGGAGTTCACATTACCAGAACTGTAGATAAACTATATATAGCAAATTTCTCCCCTCTTGTTGACAAGGTTACAGCTTTAATGACTTCATGGAATTTACTCCACCTTTCCCTTCTGGGCAGAGCTGCCGCGGTAAAGACGGTAATTTCCCCCAAATTATTCTATGCTATACAGATGCTACCTATTGCACTAAACAATAGAGACATTTTAACTATAAATTCCTCCATTACCAATTTCCTCTGGAAAGGCAAAAGGGCAAGAATTGCGCTTTCAAAGTTGGTGCTTCCTAAGTCTCTACTAGGCCTCAATCTACCTGACTTTAAAGCATACAGAGTTGCTGTTTTCTTTCGGTACGCCAGCGACTGGTTGCTAGAGACTTCCACATACTCCGACACTAGACTAGATCAAGCTATTTTTGAACCATACTCTCCCTACGCATTGCTTCATCTTAAGGCAACATCTATCCCTAAACACCTTTACACTGTTATCTTTCATGATACTTACATTAACTGGATTAGTTTACACAAGAAATTGAAGAGAGATTTCAGATTCTCTCCCTTCCTTCCCCTTTGGGGAAATTTGGAATTCCCACCATCCCTACACAATCCCTCATTCCAGGTGTGGAAGCAAAAGGAATTGCTCTCGTGAACAGAGTCTTTGACCCGGGTGGATTCGTCTAATCGTTCCAAGACCTGCAGCAACGATTTTCTCTCCCAAACAACCTATTTTATCTCTATTTACAGATCAGACACTGTATTCAGGCTCTACCGATTTCCTTACCTCTACGTAATGAAACTCATATTATCCTTAATCTTTTACATGGCATGTCCTCTAATAACTACAAACTACGCCAGCTATACCCTTTTTTAATAAAGTCTAAAGTAGATTCTTCTCAGTACTCCGAAAAACTTATCGCTACTTGGAGAGATGATATTCCTCTTCTGTCAGGATCAGAAGAGGTCTTACCCCTGAACTATAATAAATATACTAGGCATTTACAATCGGCCTACTTACAGGAAACCCACTTTCGTTGTATACACAGGGCCTATATCTCCCCAGCACAGAGGAAGCATATGAGCTCTATTGAGTCAGGGAACTGTATTAAATGCTCAATGTCAAATGAGAAACTGTTTCATTGTTTCTGGGAATGTTCTAAAGTCCGACGTTTTTGGGCTAAGACGATATGTTATCTGAATTCCTTGCTTCAACTATCCTTGACCCCCTCCCCTGAAGCATGCTTATTATTTAAATTCAGCATTTGGAAATTGGGTACTCCTTCTTCTCGGTATATTCCCTTTATTGTGATAGTTTTAACTCTGGCTAAGAAGCTCATTTTAATCCATTGGATCAAGAAAATTGCTCCTACAATACATGAATTGAAATCGAGATTACTCCAACATCTATATTTTGACATTCGATTCATTCTTCTAAGCGACTCTGGGACTACTACTGCCTTTCACAACAGGTGGGATTTCTTCATAGGTTCCCTTGACGATGAAGACACAAGTGTAGTTTTTAAATTTTTTGGAATCCTAGATTGGAAAAGGGCCCAGATACATATAACCCCTTCCAACTAATTATCATACCTTTGATTAAACCACAATTCCAATGCCTTCTTCTTCAACCATACCTCCTATTATTGGATGTCAGATATGAGTAGACTTTTGAAATTCTTTATGGACTGAATAGTCCCTCTTTGTAAAGTCTTCATTGTACTTTGATACCATCAATTCCATTGCTTAATGTTGAGATGATATATCTTTATATATATTCAGATCATTTGCAATATTGCCAGCTGTTAATACCCTCTCTCTCATGGCTGATCTCTCTGTCACCCTATCTTCACCTCAACCATTACTTTTTCTCTCGCTAACCCCCTCTCCTTCTTCCCCCCATGTCTCTGTCCTTTCTATGCATCTGTCTATTTTGTTTTTGTGCATTTAATGATTTTGATCTATTGTATACTCTAAGTGGTCTCTTCGGGGACTAAGTTTATATTTCACCTTTCACCATGATATTTTGTAAACTTGAAATCTTTCAATAAAATGTTTAAATAAAAAAATAATAATATGTACAATGTAGTATGTTAAAGAAGCAAATAAAGATAAATCACTAAATCTCTGAGTCCATGGCATGCTAAACTGTGCCATACATGACAGGATATTGGAAAGGTGTATGTGGACACATCTGTATACTCCTCCACTGATCTGTCACTCCCATAAAGCACAAAAGTTTGTCTCACAGAATCTTTAATGTCTGGATCATCACAAAGTAGAAGTAGGGAGGAGAGAATGTCCTCAAAAGACTGTAAAGTGGAATGACTTTGACGGATTACAAATTCACAGATTTCTGGGTCACCATGGTGATGAAAATGAAGATTCCCACTTGCATTTCTTCTGGTCAAGAGGAATTAGCTCTGAGTCTAAAGTAAGGTTGACAGATGTTTTTACATTTCTTGAAAAGTCTTTGTTCTCCACAAAATAAATGTCTAGCAACCAAATCTCACTCTTCACTGCTGGTGCAACACTTCAGTATCTGAATTTGACTCACCACCTCATATACCTTTGTGTCAAGCTCACATCAATTAGCTGGTGGCATAGTTATGAATCACAGTTTAAGTTAGAAATGGGCCACTCAGCTCTTTTCAGTGAGTGGCTCCGAACGGTTCAGCTCATGGAAAAGAGCTGGTTCTTTTGAACGGCTCACTGCTCACTGACTCAGTGAAGAACCGCCGCTCACCGCGCTGGCTCTGTTCCACTTCCTGCCTGGAGCGAGTCAGTTCTTCTGATCACACAGACACAGTCTGTCAGTGAAGAACCGCCGCTCACTTTAAATGGCTCACAGCTCACTCGGCTCATTTAGTAGTGCCGTCTCAAAGAGCCAGCTCAATAGTGAGCTACCCATCTCTAGTTCAAGTAAATGTTTCTGCTGACTCAGCAGTGTTTGGCACTGCTTGTATTTATGGTACAGTATATAGTCTTAAAATGCAGTAACATAGGTTTTCACCACTGATCTCTGTATTGCACATAGAATTTGCTGCTGTGCTACACAGGACATAATCCCACAGGAAAGCACCAGATGGTACAAACAAGGGATGACTAAAATACCATATTACATGAATTCAGGAGACAGAGGCAAAGTCAGGAGAGCTGAGCAAATGAGAAACAATCTGGGTTTGGGACAAGAAGCTAATGAAAACAAGTCCAGAAACAGTGCAAGGTCAGGATTGCAGATACTAGAGTATTCAAAGAGTTCTGGGCCAAAAACAGTAATTTTCAAGTAAGCAGCAGCAGGTTCACACACAATCCAAAGAGAAGGAAATATTACCAGAACTGGATACATATACTTCATTCCTTATATATTTACCATGTGTAGGATATTGACTGCAGCCAAATAATAGCTGGGGAGCAGGGGTTGTTCCAAAAGCTCAAGTATACTAGAAGCAACCGGCTGGAGCACTGATCTCAAATTCACAAAATACTATGTTAAAATACTGGCCCTCATTCCGAGTTGTTCGCTCGCAAGCTGCTTTTAGCAGCTTTGCACACGCTAAGCCGCCGCTTACTGGGAGTGAATCTTAGCTTATTAAAATTGCGAACGAAAGATTAGCAAAATTGCGAATAGACACTTCTTAGCAGTTTCTGAGTAGCTCCAGACTTACTCGGCATCTGCGATCAGTTCAGTGCTTGTCGTTCCTGGTTTGACGTCACAAACACACCCAGCGTTCGGCCAGACACTCCTCCATTTCTCCAGCCACTCCCGTGTTTTTCCCAGAAACGGTAGCGTTTTTTCGCACACACCCATAAAACGGCCAGTTTCCGCCCAGAAACACCCACTTCCTGTCAATCACATTACGATCACCAGAACGAAGAAAAAACCTCGTAATGCCGTGAGTAAAATACCTAACTGCATAGCAAATTTACTTGGCGCAGTCGCACTGCGGACATTGCGCATGCGCATTAGCGGCTAATCGCTCCGTTGCGAGAAAAAAATAACGAGCGAACAACTCGGAATGACCCCCACTGCTAATTACCCCAGTGATTACATTTTTTACTGCTATTATACTAAGCTACTACTTCTAACAGTATAATTTATTTACATAGATCAATTATGGAGCCACTGACCCTGTCCTAAATGACAGACTATTATATCCAACTTTTTCCCGGATTGTCCCAGATGATCAGGACCGTTATGCAGCTATTATTAAGAGTCTGCTACATTTTGGTTGGAACTGGGTTGGAGTCATTACACCAAGTGATGGTAGTGGGGACATGGCATTACTGGAACTGAGTAAACTGATGAGCCAGCATGGGATCTGCATTGAGTTTATCATTAAACTTTCCACTAATACAGACGTTAATAGAAAGAAACTTCAGGAGATGAAACAATTTACAGCTAGAATTATAGTAATGTGTGGTTTTAGTTCCATACATTTTGTTTATTTTTTTAATAAGAATGAAGTTATTAATGAAGATTTCACATTAATCTTCAGTGACAAATGGACTAATATAAAATATTTTGATGACATCATCTTCCCATGCATAAATTATAGCTTAATTTTTATATTGCCTCCTAAAAAATTCCCCAACATTAATAATTTTATTAACAATGCAAACCCATTTGAAAGACCAAATGACCCAATACTGGAAGAAATTTGGCTCCTGTTTTATCACTGTCTTTCACAAAATATTTTAAAAAATACTGTTTATCAGCTTTTATATAAGATTTCTGGACATAATTGCAGTGGCAAAAATCATCTTCCAGAGACATTTTATGGCATTGCAGAATCGAAGCCCCACTATACATACATGTCAGTATATGCTCTGGCTCATGCTCTGAACAGAATGAATCTGCATAAAAATAAAGATAAAACATTTGAATTAAAGCAAACAGTAAGTTGTGTGTATGTAAGAGAGTGACGAGAGAATTGTCCATATTGAGTTCTTGAATTTGATTTGCCAACACTATTGCCATAATGTTAGGCTCAAATCGATTGGATGGTGGCATAATTATACATCATTAATCCAGTCAGTGGTTCTGCTGACTCATAAGTCTGTATTGGTCCTGTTTATCTTCAGGGTATAGAGTATAAACAGGATGTACTTATAATGCTGGTGTTCAGGATCCCGGTGTTCAGGATACTGATGCTGGAATCCAAACCTCTGACATTTTATCAGCAGTCAGAATCCCTACACCTCCTCTAATTCACACTCAGTTGTTGGTTCCATGCCACCTACAGAGTGGGAATAGAACCTGTTGTGAGTAAATCTCACCACCGGGCCCAAAGTCCAGCAAGAACAGCAAACACAGGATGCCTCACTGTTATATACCAACAGGTGGATTGCCGCTGTCAGTATATCATACCGCACCCAGTATAAACATGTCACTTATCCCTGCATGTTGTCCTTTCTGATGTGCTGCACATGTCATAGACCCCCAGGTAAGCAGCTAATGTGACAAAGAAGAGGGGAGTATATTAAATCAGGAGGCATAGACAAACGAATTAGGTAATGTAGTTGGAAGTCAAGGGCCTATATTTACTAATATTCGTGTTTGAGTCGGTTTGTGTAGTGTTTAAACTCGTTTTGTATCGGGTGCATTTTCATGCAACTTTTTGAATCCATATACGCAAAGTTACGAAGCAGTCAACTTTATGGTTTTCGTGTTTTCCGATGTCGATGCCAGTCGTTTTTTTTGGCCACATTTACGGCCGTCATTGTCGTTTGCGTATGTGTTTTTGTTGGATTTGCTGTTTTTTTCACTAAGTTAAACGCGGCAGGGTTTTTTTTTCCGCGGACGCAATTTCACTTTCAGTTTCGATTTTCATCCCCGTTCGTGATTGGTTGTGTTTCAGATGGTAGGAGTGTCTTTGCGCAACCATATAAATACGCCCCAAACTGTCCGCACCTCGTGGGTTTAGTTAGTGGTGAGGAGGAGGGAGGTTGTGCTGTGGAGGTAGGTGATTTTGTGGTTTGAAGAGGAGTGTTGGTAGCGATTTCTGAGTGTGGTATTGTGTTTGAAAGTCGTCTTGTCATTCTTGTTGTCTTGTATTTTGTGGTTTTGTATCATTTTTAGCCCAAGTTATTTTTCTTTATAGTCCCTTGTCAGTGTTTGTTTGTGTGTGTGTGTGTGTGTGTGTGTGTGTGTGTGTGTGTGTGTGTGTGAGTTGTGTAGTGGTAGTGGAGGAGTGTGTTGTTTGTCTTTTTTTTTCCTGTGTTAACTGTTTAGACACACAATTATGTGTGACTCAGAGGTGGAGGGTGTGAGTGAGGGGGAGGAGGTTGGTCAGGTGGAGGAGGTGAGTGTTAGTGAGGTTAGTGAGGTGGAGGAGGTGGGTGAGGTTGCTGCAGCAGCCTCAAGTGATAGTGACAGTCAGAGTGCTCCGCAGCAACGCACCACTACTAAGACTGGGCGGAATGTTAAGTTTAGTTTTGCTGAAAATGTGGCATTGGTGCGTGAGCTGATGAAGTATCAGAGGCAGCTATTTGGTCCTGAGTCCACCAAGGTGCCAACACGGAGGAAGACGGTGTTGTGGGCGAAAGTTGTTGCTGCTGTCAATAGTGAGGGGGTGGTCAAGTGGACGGAGGACACATGTCGCAAACGGTACTATGACATACAGCGACGTGTCAAGTCCAAAATGGCCAAGGAGGCCAAGTCGGCTCGGCAAACCGGTGGTGGGCAGCCCTATATTGCAAGATATCTGGAGTATGAGGAGCCCATGTGGAGTGTCATACCTCCTGAAGTTGTCTCTGCAACCCATGTCCGGGATTCAGATAGGCCAAGGAAGAATGGTGAGCATGTGTTTTTTTTTTTTTAAATAAGTTTTTTTTGTAATCTATGTCATGTGATGTTGCATATTACTCCCATCTTCAAGTGTGTGTTTGCAAATACATTGTTTTGGGTCATGTGTTAGCTAAAAGCCAATGTAACATCTTACTTTATTGTATGTCATGTGTTTTTTAGACAGATATTTAGCATGTGTAGTTTGGACTTGTTGTGTCTCTGATTTGTCCTGCAATAATGATTTCCTTTTGGGCGTTTTTTACGTAAAAAATTATGACTGTTTTATATGTAAGTGATCCATGTTTTTTTTTATTAAAATAAGTCGTTGTCATGTTAGAGGCTGGAGTACTGGAAAGTGGTTTGTAAACCACTTACATGTGTAATGTCATCTTTAGAGAATGTTATGGTTTTTTTTTTAATTTTTTGATTTAAATTATTTTTGCTTGTATTTGTACCGTGACACCATACTGCATTTTTTTTAATCTTAACATTTGCTGTTTTTTTTTTGTGGTCATATAGTGGTAATGTGTATTTGGAGTGCCACATCACAGAGCCAATTAGATATTGCATCTGTATTATTTTTAAAAACAATACAAAATTAATTTGTGTGTTTTTTCTAAAATAAAAACCCATTCCTTTAACTTGTGGCCTATGTCAGGGTCCTGTACATGTTTGCCTGTCTTGATGTTGCCATAGTGCATTTTATATTTTTTATTTTGTTATTTCTGGTACTTATGTTTTTTTGAATTAAAAACCAAGCATTTCTAAAGGAAAAAAATGTTTATAAGCATAATGGGTGGATGTATACACAATAGCATGATTTATGAATATATCTCATTTTATACAGTGTCTGAAAAAAGCAGTACTACTCGTCGGCCAGTAAATCCTAACACATCTGATGATGATGACGCTGCGGAAGCAGGTAAAGTGTCCATTGTAGTATACGGTATGCTTGTAAAGGAATTAGAGATGAGCGGGTTCGGTTTCTCTGAATCCGAACCCGCCAGAACTTCATGTTTTTTTTCACGGGTCCGAGCGACTCGGATCTTCCCGCCTTGCTCGGTTTACCCGAGCGCGCCCGAACGTCATCATGACGCTGTCGGATTCTCGCGAGGCTCGGATTCTATCGCGAGACTCGGATTCTATATAAGGAGCCGCGCGTCGCCGCCATTTTCACACGTGCATTGAGATTGATAGGGAGAGGACGTGGCTGGCGTCCTCTCCGTTTAGAATAGATTAGAGAGACACTTGATTTACTAATTTTGGGGAGCATTAGGAGTACTCAGTACAGTGCAGAGTTTTGCTGATAGTGACCAGTGACCACCAGTTTTATTTATAATCCGTTCTCTGCCTGAAAAAAGCGATACACAGCACACAGTGACTCAGTCACATACCATATCTGTGTGCACTGCTCAGGCTCAGGCCAGTGTGCTGCATCATCTATTATCTATATATAATATTATATATATCTGTCTGACTGCTCAGCTCACACAGCTTATAATTGTGGGGGAGACTGGGGAGCACTACTGCAGTGCCAGTTATAGGTTATAGCAGGAGCCAGGAGTACATAATATATTATATAGTGAGTGACCACCAGACACACAGTGCAGTTTATTTAATATATCCGTTCTCTGCCTGAAAAAAGCGATACACACAGTGACTCAGTCAGTCACATACCATATCTGTGTGCACTGCTCAGGCTCAGGCCAGTGTGCTGCATCATCTATATATTATATATCTGTCTGACTGCTCAGCTCACACAGCTTATAATTGTGGGGGAGACTGGGGAGCACTACTGCAGTGCCAGTTATAGGTTATAGCAGGAGCCAGGAGTACATAATATTATATTAAAATTAAACAGTGCACACTTTTGCTGCAGGAGTGCCACTGCCAGTGTGACTAGTGACCAGTGACCTGACCACCAGTATATATAATATTAGTAGTATACTATCTCTTTATCAACCAGTCTATATATTAGCAGCAGACACAGTACAGTGCGGTAGTTCACGGCTGTGGCTACCTCTGTGTCGGCACTCGGCAGCCCGTCCATAATTGTATATACCACCTAACCGTGGTTTTTTTTTCTTTCTTTATACATACATACTAGTTACGAGTATACTATCTCTTTATCAACCAGTCTATATTAGCAGCAGACACAGTACAGTGCGGTAGTTCACGGCTGTGGCTACCTCTGTGTCGGCACTCGGCAGCCCGTCCATAATTGTATATACCACCTAACCGTGTTTTTTTTTTCTTTCTTTATACATACATACTAGTTACGAGTATACTATCTCTTTATCAACCAGTCTATATATTAGCAGCAGACACAGTACAGTGCGGTAGTTCACGGCTGTGGCTACCTCTGTGTCGGCACTCGGCAGCCCGTCCATAATTGTATATACCACCTAACCGTGGTTTTTTTTTCTTTCTTTATACATACATACTAGTTACGAGTATACTATCTCTTTATCAACCAGTCTATATATTAGCAGCAGACACAGTACAGTGCGGTAGTTCACGGCTGTGGCTACCTCTGTGTCGGCACTCGGCAGCCCGTCCATAATTGTATATACCACCTAACCGTGGTTTTTTTTTCTTTCTTTATACATACATACTAGTTACGAGTATACTATCTCTTTATCAACCAGTCTATATTTTAGCAGCAGACACAGTACAGTGCGGTAGTTCACGGCTGTGGCTACCTCTGTGTCGGCACTCGGCAGCCCGTCCATAATTGTATATACCACCTAACCGTGGTTTTTTTTTCTTTCTTTATACATACATACTAGTTACGAGTATACTATCTCTTTATCAACCAGTCTATATATTAGCAGCAGACACAGTACAGTGCGGTAGTTCACGGCTGTGGCTACCTCTGTGTCGGCACTCGGCAGCCCGTCCATAATTGTATATACCACCTAACCGTGGTTTTTTTTTCTTTCTTTATACATACATACTAGTTACGAGTATACTATCTCTTTATCAACCAGTCTATATATTAGCAGCAGACACAGTACAGTGCGGTAGTTCACGGCTGTGGCTACCTCTGTGTCGGCACTCGGCAGCCCGTCCATAATTGTATATACCACCTAACCGTGGTTTTTTTTTCTTTCTTTATACATACATACTAGTTACGAGTATACTATCTCTTTATCAACCAGTCTATATATTAGCAGCAGACACAGTACAGTGCGGTAGTTCACGGCTGTGGCTACCTCTGTGTCGGCACTCGGCAGCCCGTCCATAATTGTATATACCACCTAACCGTGGTTTTTTTTTCTTTCTTTATACATACATACTAGTTACGAGTATACTATCTCTTTATCAACCAGTCTATATATTAGCAGCAGACACAGTACAGTGCGGTAGTTCACGGCTGTGGCTACCTCTGTGTCGGCACTCGGCAGCCTGTCCATAATTGTATACTAGTATCCAATCCATCCATCTCCATTGTTTACCTGAGGTGCCTTTTAGTTGTGCCTATTAAAATATGGAGAACAAAAATGTTGAGGTTCCAAAATTAGGGAAAGATCAAGATCCACTTCCACCTCGTGCTGAAGCTGCTGCCACTAGTCATGGCCGAGACGATGAAATGCCAGCAACGTCGTCTGCCAAGGCCGATGCCCAATGTCATAGTACAGAGCATGTCAAATCCAAAACACCAAATATCAGTAAAAAGCCTCTTTTTTTCTTTGCGTCATGTGCTGTTTGGGGAGGGTTTTTTGGAAGGGACATCCTGCGTGACACTGCAGTGCCACTCCTAGATGGGCCCGGTGTTTGTGTCGGCCACTAGGGTCGCTAATCTTACTCACACAGCTACCTCATTGCGCCTCTTTTTTTCTTTGCGTCATGTGCTGTTTGGGGAGGGTTTTTTGGAAGGGCCATCCTGCGTGACACTGCAGTGCCACTCCTAGATGGGCCCGGTGTTTGTGTCGGCCACTAGGGTCGCTAATCTTACTCACACAGCTACCTCATTGCGCCTCTTTTTTTCTTTGCGTCATGTGCTGTTTGGGGAGGGTTTTTTGGAAGGGACATCCTGCGTGACACTGCAGTGCCACTCCTAGATGGGCCCGGTGTTTGTGTCGGCCACTAGGGTCGCTTATCTTACTCACACAGCGACCTCGGTGCAAATTTTAGGACTAAAAATAATATTGTGAGGTGTGAGGTATTCAGAATAGACTGAAAATGAGTGTAAATTATGGTTTTTGAGGTTAATAATACTTTGGGATCAAAATGAACCCCAAATTCTATGATTTAAGCTGTTTTTTAGTGTTTTTTGAAAAAAACACCAGAATCCAAAACACACCCGAATCCGACAAAAAAAATTCGGTGAGGTTTTGCCAAAACGCGTTCGAACCCAAAACACGGCCGCGGAACCGAACCCAAAACCAAAACACAAAACCCGAAAAATTTCAGGCGCTCATCTCTAAAAGGAATGCCCATTTCAAAATTGCACTTTCATTAAAAGGTCCATCAAAAGAAGTATGGAGCATGCGAAGTAACTCTTCTGTTAGACATCACCACAAGAAACCTGTGGCCGAAAAGAAAGCAAGGTCGTCTGTCCCACCACAAACACAGCAGGCTACCCCGCCACGAAGATTATCGTCCGTATGTTCTATCCCCCCACTCAAAATTTTGGACACACCTCCAAGACGTCATCCACACTCCCCTCATCTTGATTGTGAGTATCAAACTGGAAAAAAAGTGTAAAATGTCATAACATAATCAGTCATAACCACATTAAGTCCAAGCACATCCAAAACAAAAATACTTACCACAGTAAGTAAAAGCTGAAATGGAATCCAAACTAAATGGCCTTGTCCACATCCAGTAAAGATATGTATGTCCACTTGAGTCATATAGTATGACATTGGGTCTAAGATGCTGCAACAAAAAAGCATGTTGGTTTGTTTGTAAAAAGTAAGTTTGTTTTTCAAAAAATCCCATGTGTGCTTAAGGTATCATTGCAAAATACCTACAAAAACATTACTATGTTTGTTTGAACAAAGCTATAAGGTAACACATTATGTATGACAATGTTACTTTTATGCTGGAGTATGTGTGAGCTACAATAAAACTAAAGTGTTTGCTTTCACAATTAAGTAACCAGACACATTTGCCACAAACAGGCATATGTATGTATTTAAGCTATGAGTAATGATGTTGCTAGGCAGAATAGTTTAAAGCAACAGTGAATGACATGTGTTCCATGTGCAGTGTTTTTTTTACATTTCACAACCATATGGATAGCTAACGGAGATATGTTTAACATTTCAGCTTCGAGTCCTGGGAACAGCATCCCTCCGCAACAACCCCAACACAGTGACATGGAGGAGACAAACATCTTAGAAATGCAGTTATTAATGCAAGGAATGAGCCCCCAAGCACCTGTGAGTACACCACCACAGCAAAGCACACCACCCCCACCACAACACAGCCCAACAACACCAGGAACACAAGGCCCTGATCAGGTGTTTTGGACTATTTGGGCTAGACAGCAGGCCACTAATGAAGATTGCCTGCGTAAGCAGACACAAATGTTTGCAAGCCTACCATCTCACCCCAGAAGAATCTCAAGAAATCTGAGTCGCCAAAATGAGCAAACAACCAGAATAGGCAATACCATGGAACTCATGCGTACAGACATTACACAGGTCATGGGAAACTTACAGCACATAATGGAAGTACAGCACAGACTAATGGAAGAACAGCACAGACTAATGGAAGAACAGCACAGACAACAGCAAAGTTATATGAACATTTTTCAAAACAGTCAAACGATTAATGAAAGTTTATTCAGAATAGTAGACAAGCAAAATGCTGCTACACGTGAACTCAATGCCACCCTCACTAACCTGAATGAAACACTCAGATGCATGCACCAACAGCAAACAACCAGCAGTTCTGGTACGACTACTCCAAATATCACGCCAGTCTCATCACCACCAAGACGGTCCACCAGAGCACGCCAACATGACAGTGCTAAAGGCAAAGGGCAGGACAAGCAGCCACCAAAAAAACGTAACAAAAAAAAGTTAGACATTTGTGATAAGTAACTCAAAATAGTTAGCAAGTGTTTTTGATGCTTTACAAAATATCACACTTAGCTCCTTGCCCCTTTTTTAACATCATTAATTATAAGTGCACCAAATTATTTTAAAAAAATAGTACGCACATTTATTCCTTTTCATTTTTTTGGGGTATTGGAGGAGGAAAATGTTGATGGAGCCACACATACATGTTAGCAGGAAGTAAACTGATCCCTTGATTTTTTTCTAATCATTACTCTTTCTAGATTCCAATCATTCTCTCTGCCTGCAGATACAATAATTGCCAGCCAGGCAGAATGTCTTTAGCAGGAAGTAAACTGACCCCTTGATTTTTTTCTAATCATTACTCTTTCTAGATTCCAATCATTCTCTTTGCCTGCAGATACAATAATTGCCAGCCAGGCAGAATGTCTTTAGCAGGAAGTAAACTGACCCCCTGATTTTTTTCTAATCATTACTCTTTCTAGATTCCAATCATTCTCATTGCCTGCAGACAATCCAAATTACAATGTTAGTGATACATATCTTAGCTATCTTATCTATACAATATTACAAGATGAACACAATTGAGTGGCGTAAAAAGGTTGTAATAAGTTGCCTTTGTTTTGTTTGAAAAACATTGTCCAAATGAATGTCAGTATAGTTGGGACAGGTTTGTGTGTGCTAAAAATTATTAAGCATGTTTTTACACATGATGCTGAAACAAACAAATATGTACTTTTACACCAAAAAAAAAATGTTTATAACAATGTATATGTGTGGGAAACTGTGTATTTACTTAAACATCATCAAGTTTCCAGCATCAAACATTAGGAAATAAAGTATTCCGGATTACAGTAAGTTTGTGAGTCTTAAATATGATGGTGCGTCACACATAGGGACACATGTATTCCTCAAGGCAAACATATTATATGTTGAGGAGTGTTTTTTGGGAACACAGGTTCTCAAACTCGGCCATCAGGAACCCACACAGTGCATGTTTTGCAGGTCTACTCACAGACTCACAAGTGACATAATTAGCTCCACCTGTGAACCTTTTTACATATGTCTGTGAGTAATTCATACACCTGTGCTTCTACTGGGTTATGAGAAAAACATGCACTGTGCGTGGTCCTGGGGGCGGAGTTTGTGAACCTGTGCATTAGGACATTACACACAATGATAAAGTGAAATACTAAATGGATGATGTGGGCTTGTAAGAAATTAGCACTGCAAGATTTCGAACACTTATCCTGACTTAATGCATGCCACTCATAATCTGTTGTTTTGATATTAAAAAGACACACAATACACATGCAACATTTGTTGATCATATAGCGAGGGTATGTTTGTATGTGTCAAGGAGACAGACACATTCTGAGTAATGGATTTTGACCAAAAAAACAAAACATCTATTTATGAAGACACAACAAATGAAATAAGCAAACCATGTATACCTTAGAAATAGCCAATGATGATCTGTTGCCTAACTTGACTCCCTACATCAGTACTCCAAGTATCACCAGATGTCTCTAATTCCTCTGCTTGCTGGCTGCTTTCTTCCTCCTCCTCCTCAACATGTGGCAGATGTTGTTGCAAACACATGTTATGAAGAAAGCAGCAGCAGAACACAATTTAGTCACCTTGGAGGGACTTTACAACAAAAGACCACCAGACTTATCCAGACACCGAAACCTAGATTTCAGCACAACAAAACATCATTCTATCACATTCCGCGTGGACTTATGTGCATGATTGTAATTGTGTTCAAGTTTAAACGCCCCCTAAAAAAATGAGGCCTGTGCAGCCTCCGCGGAACCTGTACAACCTGCTGACCATGTTCAGTTTCTTGGCCCTGGGTACTTACAGGCTGATGTCTGAGTCTGAGGAATCCCACAGCACACAAAAGATCACTGGCCCACAGTCCTGCTGCTATTTCTGAGTGTAGGTGTATTGAAATGGGCCTAACATCCTTTTATAGGCATCCGAATTCAGGTGTGAGTCATTTTTTATTTGCAACACATGTAAACACGACTGAAAAAAGCAGGTCTATTTTTTGCCGCTTTTTTTAACGAATCGCAAAAAAATACGACCGCATTTGAGCCCTCAGAGACTAACACCCAAATATGAATGAATAGTGAATTCCCGTATTCTATGAAATAACAACCGCGTTTGACCGATGGTCTATTCATTCGTATTTAGGGACGTCATCATTCAAACCATTACGAATAGACCAGACACAGCCGAGATTGGTGCTTAGTGAATTCCCGGATTGGGACTTAGAAAAAAAAACACAAATCGACCAAACTCAGATTATTAGTAAATACTGGCCGCGGTTGTTATTTCATAGAATACGGGAATTCACTATTCATTCGTATTTGGGTGTTAGTCTCTGAGGGCTCAAATGCGGTCGTATTTTTTTGCGGTTCGTTAAAAAAAGCGGCAAAAAAATAGACCTGCACTCAGAAATGGCAGCAGGACTGTGGGCCAGTGATCTTTTGTGTGCTGTGGGATTCCTCAGACTCAGACATCAGCCTGTAAGTACCCAGGGCCAAGAAACTGAACATGGTCAGCAGGTTGTACAGGTTTCGTGGAGGCTGCGCAGGCCTCGTTTTTTTAGGGGCCGTTTAAACTTGAACGCATTGTCTCATGATAAGGTCATACAGATGTTCCGTCTAAATCGTAACAACATTTTCCGTCTGTATGACCTTGTCAAACTGGGCCTAGACCCTGAGACAGCACGCTCTCGCCCTGTCTCAGGTCTGCACAAACTCCTGGCTGTGTTGCACTTTATGGCTACTGGCAGCTTTCAGGCTGTGTCTGGGGATGTCATAGGAATCTCACCGCCCTCATTTTCCAGAATATTAACACAGGTGATGTATACCTAACAACCTCTTCTGTTTTGTGTTTGTTTTAATTTCTCGGTGGCCAGTTCTGTCCTAAAATCTCAAGTTTATTGTTGTTTTAAAATGTTTACACAGGTTTTGGCTGTTTTGCAGCCCCACATCGAGGCCTCAATCTGCTTCCCTACCCAGGAGTCTCAGTGGCATGCCGTCAGGGTAGATTTCTATGAGCTGGCTGGCATGCCCAATGTGCTTGGAGCCATAGATTGCACACACATTCAGCTGAGACCACCTAGGGGCAGGCAGCACATATATACAAACCGCCATTTTGAACACTCCACAAATGTGCAGGTGGTTTGTAATGCAAATCTCAAAATAATGAGTGTTGTTGCTGGTTACCCTGGGGGCTGCCATGACTCCTTCATCCTCAGTCAGTCATCCCTCTTTGATAAGTTTGAGGACGGACAAATGCCAGATGGATGGCTGCTGGGTATTTCATTTGATATGTGTAGGCCAGCGTATACTGTGCCCAAATACAGGTGCAGATGTATTAACCTGTAGAACGCATAAGGAAGTGACAAATCAGTGATCTGTGCAAGGTGATAAAGGCACCAGCCAATCTGCTCCAATATGTAAATTAACATTTAGGATCAGATTGTCTGCTGCCTTTATTACCTTGCACATATCACTGGTTTTTCACTTCCTTATGCCTTCTACAGGTTAATACATATGCCCCACAGTGTGTTACTTATGCATTGCTGTATCTTCACATGAATCACGTTACTATATCTGTCTTTTAGGTGATGGAGGATATGGCTGTTTCTCTTGGCTTCTAACTACATTGTCCCGACCTGATACCCCTGCTAAACACAATTACAATCATGCACATAAGTCCACGCGGAATGTGATAAAAAGATGTTTTGGTGTGCTGAAATCTTGGTTTCGGTGTCTGGATAAGTCTGGTGGCCTTTTGTTTTATAGTCCCTCCAAGGTGACTCAAATTGTGTTCTGCTGCTGCTTTCTTCATAACATGTGTTTGCAACAACATCTGCCACATGTTGAGGAGGAGGAGGAAGAAAGCAGCCAGCAAGCAGAGGAATTAGAGACATCTGGTGATACTTGGAGTACTGATGTAGGGAGGCAGGTTAGGCAACAGATCATCATTGGCTATTTCTAAGGTAAGCATGGTTTGCTTATTTCATTTGTTGTGTCTTCATAAATAGATGTTTTGTTTTTTTGGTCAAAATCCATTACTCAGAATGTGTCTGTCTCCTTGACACATACAAACATACCCTCGCTATATGATCAACAAATGTTGCATGTGTATTGTGTGTCTTTTTAATATCAAAACAACAGATTATGAGTGGCATGCATTAAGTCTGGATAAGTGTTTGAAATCTTGCAGTGCTAATTTCTTACAAGCCCACATCATCCATTTAGTATTTCACTTTATCATTGTGTGTAATGTCCTAATGCACAGGTTCACAAACTCCGCCCCCAGGACCACGCACAGTGCATGTTTTTCTCATAACCCAGTAGAAGCACAGGTGTATGAATTACTCACAGACATATGTAAAAAGGTTCACAGGTGGAGCTAATTATGTCACTTGTGAGTCTGTGAGTAGACCTGCAAAACATGCACTGTGTGGGTTCCTGATGGCCGAGTTTGAGAACCTGTGTTCCCAAAAAACACTCCTCAACATATAATATGTTTGCCTTGAGGAATACATGTGTCCCTATGTGTGACGCACCATCATATTTAAGACTCACAAACTTACTGTAATCAGGAATACTTTATTTCCTAATGTTTGATGCTGGAAACTTGATGATGTTTAAGTAAATACACAGTTTCCCACACATATACATTGTTATAAACATTTTTTTTTGGTGTTAAAGTACATATTTGTTTGTTTCAGCATCATGTGTAAAAACATGCTTAATAATTTTTAGCACACACAAACCTGTCCCAACTATACTGACATTCATTTGGACAATGTTTTTCAAACAAAACAAAGGCAACATATTACAAGCTTTTTACGCCACTCAATTGTGTTCATCTTGTAATGTTGTATAGATAAGATAGCTAAGATATGTATCACTAACATTGTAATTTGGATTGTCTGCAGGCAAAGAGAATGATTGGAATCTAGAAAGAGTAATGATTAGAAAAAAATCAAGGGGTCAGTTTACTTCCTGCTAAAGACATTATGCCTGGCTGGCAATTATTGTATCTGCAGGCAAAGAGAATGATTGGAATCTAGAAAGAGTAACGATTAGAAAAAAATCAAGGGGTCAGTTTACTTCTTGCTAAAGACATTCTGCCTGGTTGCCAATTATTGAATCTGCAGGCAGAGAGAATGATTGGAATCTAGAAAGAGTAATGATTAGAAAAAAATCAAGGGGTCAGTTTACTTCCTGCTAACATGTATGTGTGGCTCCATCAACATTTTCCTCCTCCAATACCCCCAAAAAATGAAAAGGAATAAATGTGCGTACTATTTTTTTTAAATAATTTGGTGCCCTTATAATTAATGATGTTAAAAAAGGGGCAAGGAGCTAAGTGTGATATTTTGTAAAGCATCAAAAACACTTGCTAACTATTTTGAGTTACTTATCACAAATGTCTAACTTTTTTTTGTTACGTTTTTTTTGGTGGCTGCTTGTCCTGCCCTTTGCCTTTAGCACTGTCATGTTGGCGTGCTCTGGTGGACCGTCTTGGTGGTGATGAGACTGGCGTGATATTTGGAGTAGTCGTACCAGAACTGCTGGTTGTTTGCTGTTGGTGCATGCATCTGAGTGTTTCATTGAGGTTAGTGAGTTCACGTGTAGCAGCATTTTGATTGTCTACTATTCTGAATAAACTTTCATTAATCTTTTGACTGTTTTGAAAAATGTTCATATACCTTTGCTGTTGTCTGTGCTGTTCTTCCATTAGTCTGTGCTGTTCTTCCATTAGTCTGTGCTGTTCTTCCATTATGTGCTGTAAGTTGCCCATGACCTGTGTAATGTCTGTACGCATGAGTTCCATGGTATTGCCTATTCTGGTTGTTTGCTCATTTTGGCGACTCAGATTTCTTGAGATTCTTCTGAGGTGAGATGGTAGGCTTGCAAACATTTGTGTCTG
The DNA here is from genome assembly GCF_028390025.1 of Pseudophryne corroboree. Taxonomy (NCBI): domain Eukaryota; kingdom Metazoa; phylum Chordata; class Amphibia; order Anura; family Myobatrachidae; genus Pseudophryne; species Pseudophryne corroboree. Next base: position 1,240,659,435 of record NC_086444.1, on the reverse strand, counting down.
CTTACGCAGGCAATCTTCATTAGTGGCCTGCTGTCTAGCCCAAATAGTCCAAAACACCTGATCAGGGCCTTGTGTTCCTGGTGTTGTTGGGCTGTGTTGTGGTGGGGTGGTGTGCTTTGCTGTGGTGGTGTACTCACAGGTGCTGGGGGGCTAATTCCTTGCATTAATGGCTGCATTTGTTGAGGTTGTTGCGGAGGGATGCTGTTCCCAGGACTCGAAGCTGAAATGTTAAACATATCTCCGTTAGCTATCCATATGGTTGTGAAATTTAAAAAAAAAACACTACACATGGAACACATGTCATTCACTGTTGCTTTAAACTATTCTGCCTAGCAACATCATCACTCATAGCTTAAATACATACATATGCCTGTTTGTGGCAAATGTGTCTGGTTACTTAATTGTGAAAGCAAACACTTTAGTTTTATTGTAGCTCACACATACTCCAGCATAAAAGTAACATTGTCATACATAATGTGTTACCTTATATCTTTGTTCAAACAAACATAGTAATGTTTTTGTAGGTATTTTGCAATGTTACCTTAAGCACACATGAGATTTTTTGAAAAACAAACTTACTTTTTACAAACAAACCAACATGCTTTTTTGTTGCAGCATCTTAGACCCAATGTCATACTGTATGACTCAAGTGGACATACATATCTTTACTGGATGTGGACAAGGCCATTTAGTTTGGATTCCATTTCAGCTTTTACTTACTGCAGTAAGTATTTTTGTTTTGGATGTGTTTGGACTTAATGCGGTTATGACTGATTATGATTATGTTCTGACATTTTACACTTTTTTTCCAGTTTGATACTCACAATCAAGATGAGGGGAGTGTGGATGACGTCTTGGAGGTGTGTCCAAAGTTTGGAGTGGGGGGAAAGAACATACGGACGATAATCTTCGTGGTGGGGTAGCCTGCTGTGTTTGTGGTGGGACAGACGACCTTGCTTTCTTTTCAGCCACAGGTTTCTTGTGGTGATGTCTAACAGAAGAGCCACTTCTGCTGCTCCATACTTCTTTTGATGGACCTTTTAATGAAAGTGCAATCTTGTTATGGCCATTCTTTTACAAGCATACCCTATACTACAATGGACACTTTATCTGCTTCCGCAGCGTCATCAACATCATATGTGTTAGGATTTACTGGCCGACGAGTAGTACTGCTTTTTTCAGACACTGTATAAAATGAGATATATTCATAAATCATGCTATTGTGTATACATCCACCCATTATGCTTATAAACATTTTTTCCTTTTGAAATGCTTGGTTTTTAATTAAAAAAAACATAAGGACCAGAAATAACAAAATAAAAAATAAAATAAAAAATTGCACTATGGCAACATCAAGACAGGCAAACATGTACAGGACACTGACATAGGCCACAAGTTAAAGGAATGGGTTTTTATTTTAGAATTAATTTTGTATTGTTTTTAAAAATAATACAGATGCAATATCTAATGGCTCTGTGATGTGGCACTCCAAATACACATTATCACTATATGACTACAAAAAAAACCCAGCAAATGTTAAGATTTAAAAAAAATGCAGTATGGTGTCACTGTACAAATACAAGCAAAAATAATTTAAATTAAAAAAATTTAAAAAAACATAACATTCTCTAAAGATAACATTACACATGTAAGTGGTTTACAAACCACTTTCCAGTACTCCAGCCTCTAACATGACAACGACTTATTTTAATTAAAAAAAACATGGATCACTTATATATAAAACATAGTCATAATTTTTTACGTAAAAAACGCCCAAAAGGAAATCATTATTGCAGGACAAATCAGAGACACAACAAGTCCAAACTACACATGCTAAATATCTGTCTAAAAAACACATGACATACAATAAAGTAAGATGTTACATTGGCTTTTAGCTAACACATGACCCAAAACAATGTATTTGCAAACACACACTGGAAGATGGGAGTAATATGCAACGTCACATGACACAGATTACAAAAAAAAACTTATAAAAAAAATAAAAAAAAATAAAAACACATGCTCACCATTCTTCCTTGGCCTATCTGAATCCCGGACATAGGTTGCAGAGACAACTTCAGGAGGTATGACACTCCGCATGGGCTCCTCATACTCCAGATATCTTGCAATATAGGGCTGCCCACCACCGGTTTGCCGAGCCAACTTGGCCTCCTTGGCCATTTTGGACTTGACACGTTGCTTTATGTCATAGTACCGTTTGCGGCATGTGTCCTCCGTCCGCTTGACCATCCCCTAACTATTGACAGCAGCAACAACTTTCGCCCACAACACCGTCTTCCTCCGTGTTGGCACCTTGGCGGAATCAGGACCAAATAGCTGCCTCTGATACTTCATCAGCTCACGCACCAATGCCACATTTTCAGCAAAACTAAACTTAACATTCCGCCCAGTCTTAGTAGTGGTGCGTGGCTGCGGAGCACTCTGACTGTCACTATCACTTGAGGCTGCTGCAGCAACCTCACCCACCTCCTCCACCTCACTAACACTCACCTCCTCCACCTGACCAACCACCTCCCCCTCACTCACACCCTCCACCTCTGAGTCACACATAATTGTGTGTCTAAACAGTTAACACTGGAAAAAAAAAAGTCAAACAACACACTCCTCCACTACCACTACACAACTCACACACACACACACACACACACACACACACACACACACACACACACACAAACACTGACAAGGGACTATAAAGAATAATAACTTGGACTAAAAATTAGACAAAACCACAAAATACAAGACAACAAGAATGACAAGACGACTTTCAAACACAATACCACACTCAGAAATCGCTACCAACACTACTCTTCAAACCACAAATTCACCTTCCTCCACAGCACAACCTCCCTCCTCCCACCACTAACTAAACCCACGAGGTGCGGACGGTTTGGGGCGTATTTATATGGTTGCGCAAAGACACTCCTGCCATCTGAAACACAACCAATCATGAACGGGGATGAAAATCAAAACTGAAAGTGAAATTGCGTCCGCGGAAAAAAAAACCCTGCCGCGTTTAACTTAGTGAAAAAAACAGCAAATCCAACAAAAACACGTACGCAAACGACAATGATGGCCGTAAATGTGGCCAAAAAAAACGACTGGCATTGACATCGGAAAACACGAAAACCATAAAGTCGACTGCTTCGTAACTTTGCGTATATGGATTCAAAAAGTTGCATGAAAATGCACCCGATACAAACAAGTTTAAACACTACACAAACCGACTCAAACACGAATATTAGTAAATATAGGCCCGCGTTTGACCGATGGTCTATTCATTCGTATTTCGGGACGTTATCATTCAAACCATTACGAATAAACCAGACACTGCCGAGATTGGTACTTAGTGAATTCCCGGATTGGGACTTAGAAAAAAAAACACAAATCAACCAAACTCGGATTTTTAGTAAATACTGGCCAAGGAAAGATCTACATATGGTCATGGGTGGTGGGAAGAGCCGATGGGAAACAATCTATGTCTGAGGCAGGCATCTCAGGAAGATAAGTCATCAGTGTAAAGCCAGGACTGGAGAGGACAGATAAGTCACAGAGATCATTAGCAGTAATTGGCAGATACACAGTAGCATGTTCAGACACAACTAAAGGACAGTGACCCTCATTCAGATCTGATCACAGCAGCAAGTTTGTTAGCTAATGCAAAACCATGTGCAGTGCAGGTGGTGGAGATGTAACATGTGCAGAGAGAGTTATATTTGGGTGGGGCGTGTCCAAACTGAAATCTAAATTGTAGTGTAAAAAAAAAGCAGTTAGTATTTACCCTGCACCATGGCCGGATTAACAATGGGGCGGATGGAGCTGCAGCTCCAGGCCCCCCATTGAAAACAGGCCAAAAGAGTCTCCTGCAATGCAGCCAGCCAGTCAGCCAGCGATGACAGGAGAAATACCTTTCTCCTGTCATCACTCATCAACAGCATACACCTCCGCCCCGGACAAGGCTCCACCTACACCCTCCGCTCTGCCTGCAGTGCAGTGTGCACATCCGACCCCATGTTACCTGAAGCTCAGATCACGTCTGTGCTAAGCTCCGCCCAAACCGCGATAAGCTCCGCCCCCTGGACGTTCTGCAGCTTTGCTCCCTCTCCTCTCCCATGCCATCTGATCCAAGGCTCTGTCCCCAGACCGTAAGTTCCACTCACTGCTCCACTCCTTCCAGCCCACACTGAGCCTGGAGCCACCCCCATTCCCCCTGAAAGCCTGAAGCTCCGCCCACAGGTCCGATTAGCTCCGCCCCCTGGGCAGTCAGTGGCTTTGTCCATTTTCCTGGCATCTGAAGTCATGGAAATTCAGCTGCTGCTGTCAGTCAGCCAGTATGCAGAGGCGGATTAAGGTTCAGTGGGGCTTGGACACTTACATGAGGGGGCCCCTATTGCTTAAAGTGTGTAAAAAATATATTATATATATATGATATGGCAGGGCTGTATGTAGCAGGATGCCAAGTGTGCCACACAGCGCAGTTTGCCTGGAGGTGGCACTCGGAACTAGCAGTCGCAGCAATGTCTATTTTGCCGAGCCTGCCACCAGCAAACCAGGAAGTGGAGAGCGACGAGCCACACAGCATCTCCGTGAACTTCTTGCCCATTGGGACCCATGAAGCCGGGGAACTAAGGAGCAATCAGCCCGACAGCAGGTACTCTAATAAAATAGGAGGACAGACATCAGTCACACTTACAGGAGATAGTGACAGCAGTGCAGTTACTACTGCAGTTACTACTGTACTGGGAGCAAGCAGCACTGGATTCTGACCGTTTGTTCCAGGCAGCGCTGCTTGCAGAACGCTCTTCTGTATTGAGCATTTGCAACTTTGGCCTCCAAATAACCAGACTGGGACACACTATAATGGAGTCATGATAATCTGCTACTGCCCCATCTCCTGCTGTTCCCATCACTATTGCCCCCTTCATCCCCTGCGCTAATGCTCCCATCTCCTGCTGTTCCCATAACTACTGTCCCCATCATCCTCTTCTGTCCCCTGCACTACTGCCCCCTTCTCCTGCTATTCCCTTCACTATTTCCCCCTTCATCCCCTGCGCTACTGCCCCCATCTCCTGCTGTTCCCATCACTACTGTCCCCATCATCCCCTGCGCTAATGCTCCCATCTCCTGCTGTTCCCATAACTACTGTCCCCATCATCCTCTTCTGTCCCCTGCACCACTGCCCCCTTCTCCTGCTATTCCCTTCACTATTACCCCCTTCATCCCCTGCGCTACTGCCCCCATCTCCTGCTGTTCCCATCACTACTGTCCCCATCATCCCCTGCGCTACTGCTCCCATCTCCTGCTGTTCCCATCACTACTGTCCCCATGATACCCTCCTGTCCCCTGCGCTACTGCCCACATCTCGTGCTGTTCCCATCACTACTGCCCCCTTCATACGCTCCTGTCCCCTGCGCTACTGCCCACATCTCGTGCTGTTCCCATCACTACTGCCCCCTTCATACGCTCCTGTCCCCTGCGCTACTGCCCCCCATCTCCTGCTATTCCCATCACTATTGCCCCCTTCATCCCCTGCGCTAATGCTCCCATCTCCTGCTGTTCCCATAACTACTGTCCCCATCATCCTCTTCTGTCCCCTGCACCACTGCCCCCTTCTCCTGCTATTCCCTTCACTATTACCCCCTTCATCCCCTGCGCTACTGCCCCCATCTCCTGCTGTTCCCATCACTACTGTCCCCATCATCCCCTGCGCTACTGCTCCCATCTCCTGCTGTTCCCATCACTACTGTCCCCATCATCCCCTGCGCTACTGCTCCCATCTCCTGCTGTTCCCATCACTACTGTCCCCATCATACCCTCCTGTCCCCTGCGCTACTGCCCACATCTCGTGCTGTTCCCATCACTACTGCCCCCTTCATACGCTCCTGTCCCCTGCGCTACTGCCCCCCATCTCCTGCTATTCCCATCACTATTGCCCCCTTCATCCCTGCGCTAATGCTCCCATCTCCTGCTGTTCCCATCACTACTGTCCCCATCATCCTCTTCTGTCCCCTGCGCTACTGCCCCCTTCTCCTGCTATTCCCATCACTATTACCCCCTTCATCCCCTGCGCTACTGCCCCCCATCTCCTGCTGTTCCCAGCACTATTACCCCCTTCATCCGCTGCGCTACTGCCCCCCATCTCCTGCTGTTCCCATCACTATTACCCCCCTCATCTCCTGCGCTACTGCCCCCATCTCCTGCTGTTCCCATCACTACTGTCCCCATCATACCCTCCTGCCCCCTGCGCTACTGCCCCCCATCTCCTGCTGTTCCCATCACTACTGTCCCCATCATACCCTCCTGCCCCCTGCGCTACTGCCCCCCATCTCCTGCTGTTCCCATCACTACTGCCCCCTTCATACCCTCCTGTCCCCTGCACTACTGCCCCCATCTCCTGCTGTTCCCATCACTATTACCCCCTTCATCCCCTGCGCTACTGCCCCCCATCTCCTGCTGTTCCCATCACTATTACCACCTTCATCCCCTGCGCAACTGCCCCCATCTCCTGCTGTTCCCATCACTTACCCCCTTCATCCCCTGTGCTACTGCCCCCATCTCCTGCTGTTCCCATCACTACTGTCCCCATCATACCCTTCTGTCCCCTGCGTTACTGCCCCGCATCTCCTGCTGTTCCCATCACTATTACCCCCTTCATCCCCTGCGCTACTGCCCCCATCTCCTGCTGTTCCCATCACTACTGTCCCCATCACACACCCCTACAGCCCCCCATCTCCTGCTGTTCCCATTAGTACTGCCCCCACATGCTATGTGCCTGCCTCCTACATCCATCTCTCTCTCTCTCTCTCTCTCTCTCTCAATTCACCATTGTTGTGTAGCACAATGTGTATAAAGGTACTACATGAACATGGTGAATGCTCTGCATTATATAGTGGTCACTAAGGTGGTCATTCCGAGTTGATCACACGTAGCAACTTTGTGCTGCTTGTGCGATCAACTAGACTCGGCCTATGGGGAGTGTATTTTAGCATAGCAGGGCTATGTGCAGACCTGCTATGCTAAAAAAGTTTTGTGAAGAAGTAGACTAGCCCTGCAGTTACTTACCCTGTGTGATCGATCCTGCAATGAAGGTCCTGGAACTGACGTCAGACATCCGCCCACCAAATGCCTTGATATACCTGTGTTCGGATCTCCACGCCCGGAAAACGGTGAGTATCCGCCCCGAAACGCCTCCCCACTATCAAACTTCTTGCGATCGCGCTAGCGATCACTTTCATCTTTCTTCTGGTCGCTGCCCAGCGACGGTCGTCGCCAGGCAACGACGCGCATGCGCAATGTGGCCACCGCACATGCGCAGTTCCGACCCGTTCGTACCGCAGCGATGAACCGCAGCGTGCGAACGGGTCTGAATGACCCCCTAAGATGTTGTCTGTATTATACGTATTATACTAAACATTTAATTACACAAAGGTTGAAAATGAAGAATATTTTCAGAGAGTGCAATTTCAATGTACAAGGGGTAGAGCTTTCGAAGGCATAATTGTTCTTTGCCATAAACATTAAAGGTAATAAAAAATTGTTAGCTATCTCTAATAATAATATAATAATAATAATAATAATAATAAACACAAAAGTCTGAATAAAAGTTAATACTTGCATGGTGAAGTCTATTTAAATAGTATTGTAATGGTATTTGCACTGCCTAATTACTTGATTTATAATCGCTATCTCAGGATGGCAATGACAATTTAAATTTGTTTTTGTTTTAATATATTTTTATATCTAAATGTTTTTTTGAGGTTTTTTTTATAATCTTAAAGATTTTTTTTTACATTTTATTTGTATTTTTTAATAAAAAAATAAAACTGAGAGCCCAATCCAGCTCACGCATGAACATCTGCAATGCAGTAAGTTAAGGTGCATACACGCTGTGCGATAAAACAGACGATATTGCTACTTTTCACCTTTCTGAGCAATATCATTTGTGATATCGCACAGTGTGTATGCTGCATGCGCCGGTTGATGCGTGCTCCTGGGGGTTGTTAATGACCCTCGCTGTCTACCGTGCATGCAGCTCAATTTGGACTTATCGTCCAAAGCTGCAAGCATGGCCCGGTCACGGCATGATGTCACTGTGCAATATCGCACAGTGTGTATGCCCATGTCGGGTGGCCTGGAGTGTATTTTCGCTGTGCAAGTGTGCAAACGCATGTGTAGCAGAGCTGTGCAAACAGATCTTGTGTAGTCTCTGCATAGCCCAGGACTTACTCAGCCAATGCAATCACTTCAGCCTGTCCGGGACTGGAATTGACGTCAGACACCCTCCCTGCAAACGCTTGGACACGCCTGCATTTTTCCAACCACTCCCTGAAAATGGTCAGTTGCCACCCACAATCGTTTACTTCCTGTCAATCTCCTTGCTTTCGCCCTTGCGAATGGATTGTTCACACAAACCCATCGCTGAGCGGCGATCTGCTTTATACCTGTGCAATGCGCCTGCGCATTGCGGTGCATAGGCATGCGCAGTTCAGACATGAACGTCGGCTGTACAAAAACGCAGGCTAGCAATCAGGTCTGAATTAACCCCATGGTTTTGCCCATTAGATAACAAATTTGCTGCTGCAATTAGATCTGAATTACCCCTAGTTTCCCTAGAAATGGATATGTAGGTGTATTTCCGTATATACTGTAGAAGATTTGTTGTATCTAGAAAGTACTGTAGGTGAAGAACAGGGCTTGTTCCAAAACTCAAAAATACTAGTAGCAACTGGCTGGAGCACTGGAATTAAGGGGGTAATTCCAAGTTGATTGCAGCAGGAAATTTTTTAGCAGTTGGGCAAAACCATGTGCACTGCAGGAGGGGCAAATGTAACATGTGCAGAGAGAGATAGATTTGGGTGGGTTATTTTGTTTCTATGCAGGGTAAATACTGGCTGCTTTATTTTTACACTGCAAATTAGATTGCAGATTGAACTCAACCCACCCAAATCTATCTCTCTCTGCACATGTTATATCTGCCAACCCTGCAGTGCACATGGTTTTGCCCAACTGCTAAAAACTTTCCTGCTGCGATTAACTTGGAATTACCCCCCAAGTTCCCAATGTGCTGCTGTGTGTTACAATCCCAGTAAACACCCCAGATATTTTATTTGTATATATGTAATAAATTAAGAGATAACTGTTTTTCATTGGCTTGTGGCAGTCACATGGTAACATGTCAATCTCTAAGGTCCCACATCAGTCACATTTGCTCTGTCAAATAGTTTTTCTTAGTTCTGTGGAAAACATAAAAACAAACAACAATAAAGTTGTCTGACAAAGCAACAACTTCTACATAGAAATACATTTAACGGTCCCTTTATCACCTAGGAATGGCCTTCATTCCGAGTTAATCGCTCGCTACAGATTTTCGCAGCACAGCAAACATGGCAAAATGGGGCTAATTTGTACATGTGTATGCACTGTAATGGACACGCGCGTCGTACGGGCACATCGAGTGACGTGGTTTTGGACAGGTTCTAGCGACACTTTGAGTCGCAGTGCCGAACGCAGGGAGTTTGACAGGAAGTGGGAGTTTCTGGGTGGCAAATGACCGTTTTCTGGGAGTGTTTGGAAAAATGCATACGTGGCCGGGCGTTTGCAGGGCGGGATTATGACATCATTACCACGTCATTTGTCGCAGCAATCATCGCACAGAATAAGTAACGACAGGGCTGGTTTAGTCAGGGCCGTCTTTTCGTATGGGCTCAATGGGCTCTTGCCCAAGGGCCACAAGTGAATAAGGGCCCTAGGGTGATAGCTGGGGGTCCCCTCTTTCCAGGGGTACCAGATTTTTTAAAATCGGCCCTGGGGAACCGGAGATATCCGACTTGAAAGCAGTGGTCCCCATCCAAGCCTGTTCATTGCTGTTCCCAGCCAGATCTCTCAGGTTCTGTCTGACTTAGAGAATTTCTGAGGGAATTCTCCAAAAGCTTGGACTCTCTCCTTTTAGTGGAAACTAGCAGCTTGTCTCTTCTAATATCCCCAGAACCAGAGATATCAGCCTTCAAGCAGCTGATCCTTGCTCCAGCTCCACACGCCTAATATGCAGTTTTAGATTTTCATTGGTGAATTGTTCTGGCTTCTGAACTCTGATCCCCAAGTCCCCAGTATCTCCTGATAGGTGGGGCTCTTTAGTTTTTTATCCCATCCAAAGCTAAGAAATATATTTTCAGGAACTGGAGATATCTGCAGTCAAGCAAGCAGCCCTCCCACCAGAAAATGATAAATATTAAGCCCACTCCACTAGCCACCCCTCCCCTACGTATTAAACACCACCTACCACCCTGGAAGTCATGTACCAGGGCTTCTTCATTCAGCCCAATGCCCCTTCTTCAGTTTAGCCCCATCTGTGCAGTAAAGGAGTAATTAGCAGAAATTACTGCTCCAGATCCTACATGCTGAGCGGTAGATAGAACACCCTCTACCGCCCACGGAACATCAATGCTGCCACTGATAGCACCCCCCACCTCTACCACTGGAGGATGGGTAGGGGGCCCAGTGCATTGCTGTGCCCAGGGGCATACACTGCTGTTAAGACGGCTCTGGGTTTAGTTATGCACAAAACGTGTTTGCAGGCGCTCGGCTGCAAAGGCATTCGTACTCCTGCTATGCTAAAATACACTCTACCATGGGCGGCGACTATGCGTTTGCACGACTGCTAAAACTAGCTAGCGAGCGATCAACTCGGAATGAGGACCAATATGCATATGGAGAAGATCTAGCGTCTACAGTAACTTGTTTTTGTTTTTTGGCATGGAACTAGCACATTGTTTCCACTAAATCAGCAGACTAAGTTATACAGCAGACTGAAACAGAGTTAAAGAATCATCATTACAATATGTTCTACTGTATCTGTGCTGTCATTCATAGAAGATGACAAAATACAAAAGGGGCAAACTGCTGACTACCACACCTTCACTGGTCAGGGGAAAATGGGGCTATTCAGAGATATCAGGAGTACCAGGATCAGCATGTGGCACATACTAAACTAAATAACATAGTGGTCTATTTACTAAGCATTGGAGAGAGATAAAGTACCAGAGACTCAGCTCCTATCTGTCATGTTACAGGCTGTGTGTGATAAATGACAGCGGTTGGTTGGTTGGTTGGTTGGTTGGTACTTTATCTCCATACACTTTATCTCCTTCCTATGTTTAGTAAATAGACCCATTCTCTCATTACCTATAAAATCTATGGCCACAGTTATGCTATAAGTGGATGTATATGTACAGAACATTTACTGTGTTTGTACTATTACTTATACAGACATTTTTATTTCCTAATGAAAGCGGCACTCTATGAGAAACCTTCATTACACAGATCCCACTGGAGGAGAGATGACCTTCAATGAGAGAGGAGATCTGCCCTCTAAGTGGTCAATTGCCAACTGTGTTATATATAAAACTAATACATCATATGAATTTGTTATAAAGCCTGTGACCACCTTTGAAGAATCACAAGATGACCAGGTTTCTAATATAAAAGCAGGAGAAATCACGTGGAAAAATGGCACGGTAAGAGAAGATGAAATACAGTATATCATATACAGTAGGATTGCAGTTGGTGTATTATACATGCAGATGTGCCGTACTATCACTTTATACCAGTACATATGAATCACACAGATTATGTGACTGGCTGACTTCAAACTTGCATTTCACCTGGTATTACTCAGCTAGAGATTCTGTGTGTTTCATGTGTGCCCCAGTTACACGGTATGTATGGTATGCCTAGATACATGGCATCTGTCCACAAATGTGTTACACAAATAAAAACATCATTAACTTCTGTGTACTAAATTATTTTGACTGGACATGGGATATCTTCCTAGCCGAGATTAGTGAGAGAAAATAGTACATTCGCTAACGGGATTTTTCAGAGAGCCTCTTGGTGCAGCATAGTGTGATAGGGAAAACAGTAGGTGCCACCTTTACGGCAAACTGATGAAGGCACACTGCAGATATAAAACACATGATCTAATTATTAGTCATCTCAAGCACTTTGAGTTTCATGAAGCACTGAAGTTAGGTTCCCAAAATTTGTTAGACAACAAAGAATATACAAAACATTGTGATTAAATCAATTTTATATTATTATTATTATTATTATTAGTAGTAGTAGTAGTAGTAGTAGTAGTAGTAGTAGTACTAGTAGCAGCAGTAGTAGAAATAGCTGTAGGAGTTGTAGTAGTAAGTAATAGTAGTAGTAGTAGTATTAGTGGTAGTCGCTTTTTAAAATCACCAATGCGCATGCGTGTGGTCTCCATTAAAATACAATACTGAACTACAGTGTAAGAACTACTTTACTGGTGCGTCTCATTACGCTACATTATGCTACAGTATGTCATACAGTATATCACAGTATATACAGTACAGATGCAAATAGTACAGCATATACAGATACAAATGAACGTGTTACAGATACAGTATGGGCTACTGATGTTAGGGATATGTGAGCGTCCAAATTCCGTAGTATTAAGTATAATGGAGAGATAAAAGCTACTCCCTAAGTTCCTTTATGCCAAATCACTGTGTGAATAGTTTATACATACGAAAATGAACGTGTTTAAACACTTGTGTATGCAGACACAACTAATGTGTGAAAGGAATAATGTAGCTCATTGACTTTACAGTATGTACAGTGCACTTAATGAGCGTCCGAGTCCCCTAAAAGCATAAATGACCACCAATGGAAAGGAATCGCTTCTTGCATTACTTTTACACATGAACTTGTGTATCTTCCATGCAGTGACGTAGGCTAGCAGTGAAGGCTCCCACCTCCCACCCTGAGGGTCCCGTTTGATTCCCAAAGTGACAAACTATATATTTTTCCCCCTGACATTAACTTTATTAAAAAAAAATTCTGTGTAATCCATTGTAAAACATTCAATGGAAGGGTGCACACAAGTTTCACATAAATCTGGGTAAATCTGCAGGAGCGACTCATTCCGCTATCTAAAATACACAGCGGTAATGAGCAGCTATAGACATACAAGTAAATATAGAGAATCTCTGTTGTACTTTATACAACTCCGTAATTTACTAAGAATTTGTATTCTCAATCTCTGCTGACAATAGCCAAACACTGCTGGGAAAGCATAGAATTCGTAAAAAAAAAGGAACTTTCAAATAGACCTGCTTTTTGCAGGCGTGTTCAGATAGTCATGCACGGAACAGTGAGAACTGTGCATGCTTCTCTGTGGAAAAGGGTCAGAAATAGTTAAAAATGTCCCAAAAAAAATTGCATGGGGTCCCCCCTCCTAAGCATAACCAGCCTGGGGCTCTTTGAGCCGGTCCTGGTAGTTTAAATACCGGGGGAAAATTTACTGGGGTCCCCCTGTATTTAGACAACCAGCACCGGGCTCTTCGGCTGGCCCTGGTTCCAAAAATATGGGGGACAAAAGATGTAGGGGTCCCCCATATTTTAAAGCCAGCACCGGGCTCCACTAGCCAGAGAGATAATGCCACAGTTGGGGGACACATTTATGTAGGTCCCTGCAGCCATGGCATTATCCCCCCCAACTAGTCACCCCTGATCAGGGCACCCTGGGGGGAGTGGGGACCCCTTAAATCAAGGGGACCCCATCCAGGCACCCAAGGGCCATTGGTGAAGCCCGAGGCTGTCCCCCCCATCCCTGGGCAGTGGATTGGGGGCTGATAGCCTTTGTTTGTGTAAAAAAAATATTGGTTTTTGTCGTAGAACTACAAGTTCCAGCAAGCCTCCCTCGCTTGCTGGTACTTGGAGAACCACAAGTACCAGCATGAGGGGGGAAAACGGGCCCACTGGTACCTGTAGTTCTACAACAACAAAAAATACCCAAATAAAAACAGAACACACACACTGTGGAAGTAAAACTTTAATTAACATACATGCACACTTACACACTCACACTTACTTACCTAGTGTCCCTCGGAGCCCATCGGTCCCCTTGTCAACGTAGAATCCAATTGGAAACCTGTAAAAAAAGTCCAAAACACTCACTTATTTTCCAGTGATGATCGAACTTCTTCATTCCATGTAGAATCCACAGGGTAAAAAAAAACCATAAAACCTTGTCCAGCGCACTAAAGGGTTTCATGTTTACACATGAAACCCCTTTTCTCAAATGCCGGGACCCCGTGACTCCTGTCACTGGAGATCCCAGCAGCCAATCAGGGAGCGCTTGTCATAGCGCACTCCTGCTTGGCTGCGCTACTAGCCTGTCAATCAGGCAGAGCGCAGTTGCTAGAATGGAGTTTAGCGCAGCTCCATTCTAGCCTATGATGGGAACTTTGTGGTCTGCGGCTAACCTCGGGGATAATTGGGGTCACTCTTGTGGGTGACCCCAATTAACTTTGCGCAGACCGCAAAGTTCCCATCATAGGCTAGAGTGGAGGACCGCTATCCTCCATTCTAGCCTCTGCGCTACTAGATTGACAGGCTAGTAGCGCACAGTCAAGCAGGAGAACGCCATGACGTGCGCTACCTGATTGGCCGCTGGGATCTCCAGTGACAGGAATAACAGAGGTCCTGGCACTCGGGGAAAGGGGTTCCATGTGTCCACATGGAACCCCTTTAGTTGCGTGGAGAGTGATTTTGATTTTTTTTTATTAATCGACCCTTTAGATTACTACAGTACCGAGGAGGACCGAGCTTCACCTGATGGTCCGTAAGTATAATTTTATTCCTAACAGGTACCCCATGGATTATATTGTACAAGTGGACGTGATTCTCAGTGTGGGATGTAGGTAAGTATATATGAGTGTGTAAGTGTGTTTGTATAAAATTATACTTTCAAGGTGTTTGTGTTTTGTTTTTATTTGAGAATATTTTTTTTGTAGAAATACTGTTACCAGTGGGCCTGTTATTTCCCCGCATGCTGGTACTTATTGTTCTCCAAGTACCAGCTTGCAGGGGAGGCTTGCTGGAACTTGTAGTTCTACGACAAAACAATATTCTTTATTTTACACAAACAAAGGCTATCAGCCCCCCATCCATCACCCAGGGATGGTGGGACAGCCTCTGGCTTCACCCCTGGTCATTGGGTGCCTGGAGGGGGGAACCCCTTGATTTATGGGGTCCCAACTCCCCAGGGTACCCCAACCAGGGGTGACTATTTGGGTGGGTAATGCCACGGCCGCAGGGACTAGTATAAATGTGTCCCCCGGCTGTGGCATTATCTCTCTGGCTAGTGGAGCCCAATTCTGGTTTTAAAAATACGGGGGACCCCTACATCTTTTGTCCCCCATATTATTGGAACCAGGACTGGACGCAGAGCCCGGTGCTGGTTGTCTAAATATGGGGAACCCCTGTCCATTTTTTCCCCGGTATTTAAAAAACCAGGGCCGGCTCAAAGATCCCTGAGGCTGGTTATGCTTAGGAGGGGGGATCCCACGCAATTTTTTAAACACTTTTATCTCTTTTAACTCTTTTAATACTGTACACAATGAAGCCCTACACAGATCTCACTGATCCGGCCGGGCTTCATTGTGTTATGTCCGGCATAACACAGTGATGGGGGATGGGGGTAGGAGGAGGCGGTGGTAAGGGGGATGGGGGTAGGGGGAGGCTGTTGAAAATACTGTGTTTTGAAATATGAGCGTCTGAGTCCCCTAACAGCATAAAGGGGAGGGGGAAGGGTGAGGGAGGAGGTGGGTATTAACCAGCGGAGGTCAGAAATGCTGTCGAAATTATTAATTGTCTGTCGGGACCCCAAAAAGAAACCAATAAATAAATATAAGTAGTGTGGACAGACACACATGAAAGTGTTAAAGCAATGGCCCACTGTCGTTTGGTTTATGTGAGCTATTAATTTAAATTCAGTTAAAATGGGCTTAAAGCTTAATGCCTCTGGTTCTGAGGGTCCAATCGGCCCAGAATTAGGTTGGTATGGGGCATCCCTTCCCCCTGTCCTTTATGCTGTTAGGAGATTTGGATGCTCATATTGCAAAACACGGTATTTTCCACAGCCTCCCCTTACCCCCTTCCCCCTTCCCACCGACTACCCCTACCCCCATCCCCCATCATTGTGTTATGTCAGACATAACACAATGAAGCCCGGGCGGATCAGTGAGATCCGTGCAGGGCTTCATTGTGTACAGTATTAAAAGTGTTAAAAGAGATGAAAGTGTTAAAAAAAATTGCATGGGGTCCCCCCTCCTAAGCATAGCCAGCCTCGGGCTCTTTGAGCTGGCCCTGGTTGTTTAACCACTTGCCTGGCATAGTCGCATCAGATCCGACCATGCCGGCAAGTGCTCTATCTGACCTGGTCGCACAGGATGCGACCAGTCAGATATACAGTATTAGCAGTGGCAGGGAAGAGAAACTTCCCTCCGCTGCTGCTGTCAGAGGGACCGGAAGGTCCCTTTGCCTCCCTGCACTCTCCCCCTGTGTCTGCCATGTTGCCGATGACTGCTGGTTGGTCTGCATGGCAGGATCCCCCTCCTCCAGTGGCTGCAGACAATGGCAGCTGCTGGGGAGTGTAAATCAACCCTCCCTCCCCTGTATACCTGGAGGCTGTTCCGGCTTTCAAAATGAAATCTGTGATGGTCGCGATGTTCCCGATGTTACGATGGTTGCGATGTTACCGATCGATGTTTGAAAAAAAATATTTAATACAAAATGTATATATATTTTTTTCCTTTTTTTTAACTAAAATCATTTGGGATAGGGTTAAATTCATGTTATTCACCTAATGCACTCATAAAAAAACGACAATTTCGAAGCGCTTTTTGGCAAAATATATTATCAGTTACGTGGTTAAATACTGGAGATAAATTAGACAGGAGTTCCCCGTATTTAGCCAACCAGCACCGGGCTCTGTGTCTGGTCCTAGTTCCAAAAATACGTTGGACAAAAGATGTAGAGGTCCCCCATATTTTTAAAACCAGCACCAGGCTCCACTAGCCAGTGAGATATTGCAACAGCTGGGGGACACATTTATGTAGGTCCCTGCGGCCGTGGCATTACCCCCCCCAAATAGTCACCCCTGGTGTCTATAGCTGCTCATTACCGCTGTGTATTTTAGATAGCGGAATGAGTCGCTCCTGAAGATTTACCCTGATTTATGTGAAACCTGTGTGCACCCTTCCTTTGAATGTTTCACAATGGATTACAGAGGAAAAAAATTAATAAAGTGAATGTCAGGGGAAAAAAATATATAGATTAGCACTTTGGGAATCGAACCCGGGACCCTCAGCGTGGGAGGTGGGAGCCTTCACCGCTAGCCTATGTCACTGCATGGAAGATACACAAGTTCATGTGTAAAAGTAATGCAAGCAGCGATTCCTTCCCATTGGTGTTCGTTTATGCCGTTAGAGGACTCGGACGCTCATTTAGTGCACTATACATACTGTAAAGTCAATGAGCTACATTATTCCTTTCACACGTTAGTTGCGTCTGCATACACAAGTGCTCACACATTAGTTATGTCTGCATACACAAGTGTTTTATCACGTTCGTTTGCGTCTGAATAAACTATTTTTTTATTTTTTTACTCTCTCCATCTGACCATTGGTCACGATCTGTGTGTACACTATGCAGTACAGGACTGTATATTAACATTACAGTCGTCACTGACCATTTGCCAGAGCTTGCACTGTAGATTAATCCGCCGCTATTAAAACTAAAGTACTGGATTAGAGGAGCATTAGCCACCCAGTGGTGTAGCTGTGTATTGCATGCTGAGTATCTAGTCGCGCCTCAACGCGCCTGTCCGTGATTAAACTCAGCAACCTAAGCTATCGCCTATTTGTTACTAAACCTCCGTCTAGGCACAGAAACAGTCAAGATAACGGAGAACCCATCTGTAGTATATGTCTATAAATAATGTGAAGGTATTACTATACCAGTAGGTCTTAATCAGATTACTCATGGATTCTATAACTGCATATAGTTATTTACATTATTAGTTTTATCTTGTCCTGGGATTGGCAAATTTAACAGCCACTAGTAGGTTGTAATTGTATGACTCCTGGAAACTCCTTAACTGCTTTCACATATACATATTGGTTTATTGTTACTGTTATAAAGTCTATTTTTATATGAATCCCCAAAATCAAGTAATACCACAAAATCATATGAACTTTCTTAATGAATATTTATGGTCCTCTCTTCTGACATAAGTCAAGACTCGGTAAATGCTTTTAATTCTGAAAATTGTGCTGAATTTGGTGGTAAAGGAGAAGTTGAGAAAACTTTGTGTCAACCATACCATGGTTTTATTGCCCCAGTTTCTGTCTGCCTATGGTCACTGCCATCAAGATAGTAGACTAAATTAGGATTTTGGTATTTTGAACATTGATAAAATGACAACATTGAACATGTCAACATGTGCAGACTGTCAATATGTTCACAGCTTTGAGATCTGAAATATTAACATACAATCTTGACATACTGCATGGAGAGATGAGTATATTTTTTTCAGAGCTGAAAAACCTTCAACCATAGTTTTTTATATAATTGGATCCCATAGGTATTGGGATCACGCATACCTGTGGTAATCCAAAATCAGGTGCGAGGTACGTATGTGAGTTGTTTTTTTTACCTCAGAAAACCTAAAGCACTATGGAATTCCCCCTATAGTGATTTATTTATTTCTTAAAAAATATAAATTTATACAATAGCAAAGTTAAATTTTAAAAAGTAAGATAACAAAATGGAAAATATTTTTTCCAATTTGGAATTAAATTTATAACTAAGCAGAACGCCAAAGGGTTTTCAATAAAATAAATATTTTTGAAGAATCTTTACTCTTTTCATTGTGGGAATTATCACAGTAAACTTATCGACATCTCCATCATTCTCTAGCGTTAAACAAACTGTGTTTTCAATATTGAATAACTTGGACATTCTGGGATCGCAGATGTTGCTCTGTTAGTTTGTGAAACCCATCATGATTAGATAAATCTTTGAATATCAAGGACAATACAATTAAATGCACGTGTCCAGGGAAGTTTACATCACTTACAATTCATCTCCCCTCCTCATTCTATGCTCTGGATTTTTCCACTTACTTCACATCCAAAATTGACTCCATAAATCAGGACTTCACATCCTACCAGATCATCAGCAACCTCCTGTCCCTTAACACCCCTCCCCATACCTTTTACCAACTCTAATATCTTTCTTCCTTGTATCTAATAAGAAATTAATAGCCCTCATCCATTCCTGCCCACCACCACCTCTCCACTTGACTCACTTCCTTAATATCTCCCTCTCATGAGGCACTGCACCCTCTGCAAATCCTTCACTCTCTTGGTCTGATCTCTGTCTGTTACTTCTATTTCTCCTCTCATGATGCCACTTCACCCCCACTTCCACTAACTGTTGTTGTCTTTCAAGGTTCTGTTCTTGGTTCGTTCCTTTTCTCAATCTATATGTCCTCTTTAGGTAAACGCATCAGCTTTTTTGACTTCCATTATCATCTTTATGCTAATGATACTCAAATATACCTTTCCTCCGCTGACCTCTCCCCCACTCTCCTCCCTCATACTGTATCTCCAACTGTCTTTCTACTACCTTTTCTTAGATGTCCCAGCACTTTCTTAAATGTAACATGATTAAGACTGAGCTGATCATCTTTCCACCCTCCCACAAAACCTCAACCACCACAATTTCTTTATCTATTAATTGCACCATTATATCCTCTAGCCTCCAAGTGTGCTGTATTGGAGTAATCCTTAACTCCTTTCTCTCCTTCAAACCACACATTTATCACCTCTCACAAACCTGTCATTTTCATCTCAAAATATTTCCAGGATCAGTCCCTTTCTGAACCAGGATGCCACCAAGTCCTTTATCCACTCACTGGTCATCTCCAGACTGGAGAACTGTAACATCCTTCTATCTGGAATCCCTGACAAATGCCTTTATCTTCTCCAATATATACTCAATGCTGCAGCCCAGTTTATCAACCTCATCAAACAAAATTGTCCACCTCATCTCTTCTAGAAGCCCTTTACTAACATTCCTTCCCTTTCAGAATACAAGTAAAAATTTCTCACACTACATTACAAAGCCCTTACCAACTCTTCTCCCATTTACATCTCTGAACTTATCTCCCTTTACAATCCCACCTGTCCTCTTCACTCCGCTAAGGCACTGCCTACCGATTACTTCCTCCCACTCCAACCTCCAAGATTTTTCTTGTGCAACTCCCTTTCTATGGAATTCTCTGCCTCTCCCCCTCAGACTATCCACCTCTCTACAAAACTTTTAACAGTCTCTCAAGACCCACCAACCGCAGCCAAATCTCATCCTAACATTCTGTTCCATGCTCACTGTCTGACTCATCTGCATCACACCTGTCTGTCGGACTCTCCCCTTTAGAATGTAAGTTTTCATGAGCAGGGTCCTCTTTCCTCATGTGCTTTTTCCTTCTCTTACTTTAACCATCTTCAACAGCATCAAATCACACAGTTTTCTGACACCCTGACACTTAGTTCAGTATCGGAAGCTGATGCAGATATGTTTATGTACCCTATACTTGTCCAATATTGTCTTTGACTGTTAGTCACTGTTTGCCTGTTTTGTGTATTTGTTTATGTACTCTGTAATTGGGTACTGTTAATTCCTTGTGATGTCATATAAAGGATAATAATAAAAGTAGTTGAAATATGAACCTCTTGATTTATGTGGTAGGACACTGATAATGATCAACAGAAAGATGAATAATATAGATAAATTAACACAGTGTGGAATATGAATTATCAAATTAATCGTTTGTTGTCAAATGCTGAAATATTAGAATGCTGAAATTAAATGACATCTTGCATACATGTAATTGTGGATAGTTAACACCTGGTAATAAATTGGGAAGCATTCATCATCCTGGCAGCTGAGATACCGGTGGTCATGTGACCAGCACCAGTACATGGCAGCTGACATCCCAAAGGTGAGTATCAGGGTTCAGTGTTAGGGCCCGGGTGATGGTTATGGTTAGGTACTAAGTGGGGTTAGGGATTGGCACTGGGTGGGTAGTTAGCTATAGCCACCAACCCCAGAGGATTAGCCATAGCCACCATCACCTAAGTGTGAAGGGTTAGGTTAGGGGAAAGTGAATTGTAAAAATACTTAACCTGTCCGCTATCTGTATTTTCAGTGTTGGGATGCCACTGTCGGTCTTGTGACCACCGGCATCCAGAATGCCGGTATTATATACCAGACCCAATAAATCAAGGGCATATGATAGATATAAACTTTACAGGATAAATTAGGAAAAGTGTAGTTAGAAAGCAAAGTGAGCATGGGCCACAGAGTACATAAACAAATAATCAGAACAGGAAAACAGCAACTTACAGCTGAAGACAATATAGGACAAGTACAGGGAGACAATTAGATTGGAAGATACCCTTGAGGACATATTTGGGAACTTTGATTAAACACATCTGGCAAATAAGGCTGTACAAATTCTTGCTCTGTACAGAAGTAAATCACAAGTCTTGTGGAGACTTCATCTTAAGGTGTATACACACGGTGAGATACTGTACTTGCTATGACCGATTTTGACTATGTGATTTCACTTGGACTTCCCCTAGAGCCCAGAAGAACCAGTTTTGATTATCTGTACTTTCAACTTTGACTATGTAGGGTTTTGACTAAGTACTTTGAACTATTTAAACTTGATAGTCAAGATTGACTTGCCTGCACATTCTATCTAACCCTGAAATACTGACACCATGCAAGTGTGCATCGGGATGGAATATTTATCGCAAGCTGTCTAACCCCTTGTGATTTCCACTAACTTTCCTTGTGATTTTGGCTATATAGTCAAAAAGGAAAGGATATATCTCACTGTGTGTACACACCTTAACATTTATTCTTCCAAAGCAGTCCAATTAAAATCAAATAAATTCTACTTTTTCCCAATGATATAATGGAGCCTCAGATATATTAATCCCTTTACTGTCAAATTATTAAGTCCAAAGGCATTTATGCTTAAATATTTTGACATATACTACATCATTTAACAGTTTATTCATTTTTTTTATTTCATATAACTTTGGCCCCTCTTTATTGTTTGTTTCTTTTGCTCTTAACAGGTGTCCTAAGAAAGTGGAAACCTACAGTACTTTTTGCTGTTATATTGAAAATAATTTTATACAGTACATGTTATGTAATTTTTATTTCTCTTACGTTCTAGAGGATGCTGGGGACTCCGTAAGGACCATGGGGATAGACAGGCTCTGCAGGAGACATGGGCACTAAAAAAGAACTTTAGGTATGGATGTGTACTGGCTCCTCCCTCTATGCTCCTCCTCCAGACCTCAGTTTAATACTGTGCCCAGATGAGACTGGGTGCATTACTGGGAGCTCTCCTGAGTTTCCTGAAAAGAAAAGTAATTTTGTTAGGTTTTTTATTTTCAGGGAGCCTGCTGGCAACAGACTCCCTGCATCGAGGGACTGAGGGGAGAGAAACAGACCTACTTTAATGTTAGGCTCTGTTTCTTAGGCTACTGGACACCATTAGCTCCAGAGGGAACGGAACGCAGGTCTCACCCTCACCGTTCGTCCGGAGCCGCGCTGCCGTCCTCCTCGCAGAGCCGGAAGATAGAAGCCGGGTGAGTATGTGAAGAAAGAAGACTTCAGAGGCAGCAGAAGACTTCAGATCTTCATTAAGGTAATGCGCAGCGGGTTCGCTGCGTGCCATTGCTCCGCCACAACACACACATGGCAGGCACTGTAAGGGTGCAGGGCGCAGGGGGGGGGCGCCCTGGGCAGCAATAGGAACCTCCAATCTGGCTAAAAACAATATATACAGGCTATGCACTGTATATAAGAGATCCCCCGCCAGTTTTTGAATATTTTCAGCTGGACCAAAGCCCGCCGCTTGGGGGGCGGAGCTTTTTCTTCAACACTTACCAGCGCCATTTTCTCCACAGCACACCACTGAGAAGAAGCTCCACAGACTCTCCCCTGCTTACCACGGTGAAAGAGGGTTTAAAAGAAGGGGGGGGCACATAATTTGGCGCAGATAGATGATTACAGCGCTATCTGGGTAAACATATTGTGTTTTTTCATGGGTCATTAGCGCTGGGTGTGTGCTGGCATACTCTCTCTCTGTCTCTCCAAAGGGCCTTGTGGGGGAACTGTCTTCAGATAAGAGGATTCTCTGAGTGTGTGGTGTGTCGGTACGCGTGTGTTGGCATGTCTGAGGTAGAAGGCTCTCCTAGGGAGGAGGTGGAGCAAATTAGTGTGGTGTCTCCGTCGGCAACACCGACACCTGACTGGTTGAATATGTGGAATGTTTTAAGTGCTAATGTGAAATTATTGCACAAAAGGTTGGACAAATCTGAGTCCAGGGAATGTACAGGGAGTTAAGCACTGCCTGCCCCTATGTCGCAGGGACCTTCGGGGTATCAAAAGCGCCCACTATCCCATATAGTAGACACTAATACCGACACGGATTCTGACTCCAGTGTCGACTACGATGATGCAAACTTACAGACAAAATTGGCTAAAAGTATTCAATATATGATTATTGCAATAAAGGATGTACTGCATATCACAGAGGACCCCCCAGTCCCTGACACGAGGGTACACATGTATAAGAAGAAACCTGAGGTAACATTTCCCCCATCTCATGAGCTGAACGAGGTATTTGAAAAGGCTTGGGAATCTCCAGACAAGAAACTGCAGATTCCCAAAAGGATTCTTATAGCGCATCCTTTCCCGACTAAGGACAGGATACGGTGGGAATCCTCCCCAAGGGTGGACAAAGCGTTGACACGCTTATCCAAAAAGGTAGTGCTGCCATCCCAAAGGTGATGCCGACTCAAAGAGGCATATGGAGGTTTTACCTTACAAGGGTGAGGAATTGTTTTGGTAAGGTCTCTCGGACCTGGTTTCCACAGCTACGGCAGGTAAATCACATTTTTTGCCTTACATTTCCTCACAGCCTAAGAAAGCGCCACCTTATCAGATGCAGTCCTTTTCGGTCACATAGAAACAAGAGAGTACGAGGATCGTCCTTTCTTGCCAGAGGTAAGGGCAGAGGGAAGAAGCTGCCAACCACAGCTAGTTCCCAGGAGCAGAAGTCCTCCCCGGCCTCTACAAAATCCACCGCATGACGCTGGGGCTCCGCTGAGGGAGTTCGCCCCAATGGGGCACGTCTTCGACTTTTCAGCCACATCTGGGTTCACTCACAGGTGGATCCCTGGGCAATAGAAATTTTTTCCCAGGGTTACAAGCTGGAATTCGAAGAGGTGCCTCCTCGCCGGTTTTTCAAATCGGCCCTACCAGCTTCTCCCCCAGAAAGGGAGATAGTTTTAAATGCAATTCACAAATTGTGTTTTCAACAGGTGGTGGTCAAAGTTCCCCTGCTTCAACAAGGGAGGGGGTATTACTCAACCCTGTTTGTAGTCCCAAAACCGGACGATTCGGTCAGACCCATTTTAAATTTAATCGCTCAGAGCGGTCATCGCCAGCCTAGAAGGGGGGGATTTTATGGTATCCCTGGGCATAAAGGATGCATACCTTCATGTTCCCATATATCCACCTCATCAGGCGTACCTGAGATTTGCAGTACAGGATTGTCATTACCAATTTCAGACATTGCCGTTTGGGCTTTCCACGGCCCCGAGGATTTACACCAAGGTAATGGCGGAAATGATGGTGCTCCTGCGCAAGCAGGGTGTTACAATTATCCCGTACTTGGACGATCTCCTTATAAAAGCGAGATCACGAGAGCAGTTGTTGAACAGCATATCACTTTCACTGAAGGTGTTACAGCAACACGGCTGGATTCTCAATATCCCGAAGTTACAGTTGGTTCCTACGGCTCGTTTGCCTTCTTAGGCATGATTCTGGATACGGACCAGAATAGGGTTTATCTTCCGATAGAAAAGGCCCAGGAACTCAAGACTCTGGTCAGGGACCTATGGAAGCCAAAACAGGTGTCAGTGCATCACTGCACTCGAGTCCTGGGAAAAATGGTGGCGTCTTACAAGGCCATTCCCTTCAGCAGGTTCCATGCGAGGACTTTCCAATGGGACCTACTGGACAAGTGGTCCGGGTCACATCTACAGATTCATCGGATGATCACCCTGTCCCCCAGGGCCTCTCCTGTGGTGGCTGCAGAGTGCTCACCTTCTAGAGGGTGGCAGGTTCGGCATTCAGGACTGGATTCTGGTAACCATGGACGCGAGTCTCCGAGGTTGGGGAGCAGTCACGCAGGGAAGAACCTTCCAAGGTCTTTGGTCAAGCCAGGAGACTTGTCTTCACATCAACGTCCTGGAGCTGAGGGCCATATACAATGCCCTTCGTCATGCGGAGACTTTGCTTCGCGACCTACTGGTTCTGATTCAGTCAGACAACATCACCGCAGTGGCTCATGTAAACCGCCAAGGCGGCACAAGGAGCAGAGTGGCAATGGCGGAAGCCACCAGGATTCTTCGCTGGGCAGAAAATCATGTAAGCGCACTGACAGCAGTGTTCATTCCGGTAGTGGACAACTGGGAAGCAGACTTGCTCAGCAGACTCGATCTACATCCAGGAGAGTGGGGACTTCATCAGGAAGTATTCGCACAGATTGCAAGTCAGTGGGGACTGCCCCAGATAGACATGATGGCGTCCCGCCTCAACAAGAAACTACAGAGGTATTGCGCCAGGTCAAGAGACCCTCAGGCGGTGGCAGTGGATGCCCTGGTGACACCATGGGTGTTCCAGTCGGTATATGTGTTTCCTCCTCTTCCTCTCATCCCCAAGGTGTTGAGAATAATAAGAAAAAGAGGAGTACAGACAATTCTCATTGTTCCAGATTGGCCGCGAAGTGCCTGGTATCCGGATCTGCAGGAAATGCTCGCAGAAGATCCGTGCCTTTCTTCCTCTAAGACAGGACCTGTTACAACAGGGGCCCTGTCTGTTCCAACACTTACCATGGCTGCGTTTGACGGCATGGCGGTTGAACGCCGGATCCTAGCGGAAAAGGGCATTCCGGTTGAGGTCATTCCTACTCTGATAAAGGCTAGGAAGGACATTACAGCAAAACATTATCACCGTATATGGCGGAAGTATGTTTCTTGGTGTGAGGCCAGGAATGCTCCTACGGAAGAATTCCATCTGGGCCGTTTCCTTTGCTTCCTACAAACTGGAGTGAATTTGGGCCTAAAATTAGGTTCCGTTATGGTTTAGATTTCGTCCCTATCCATTTTCTTTCAGAAGGAATTAGCTTCTCTCCCAGAAGTACAGACTTTTGTGAAGGGAGTGCTGCATATTCAGCCTCCTTTTGTACCTCCGGT
Organism: Pseudophryne corroboree; assembly: GCF_028390025.1. Classification (NCBI taxonomy): domain Eukaryota; kingdom Metazoa; phylum Chordata; class Amphibia; order Anura; family Myobatrachidae; genus Pseudophryne; species Pseudophryne corroboree. The sequence goes on along the minus strand of NC_086444.1, from coordinate 1,240,633,198 downwards.
GGTGCCTTGGGACCTTAATGTGGTGTTGAGTTTCCTTAAGTCGCACTGGTTTGAACCACTTAAAACGGTGGAATTAAAATATCTCACTTGGAAAGTGGTCATGTTGTTAGCCTTGGATTCGGCTAGGCAAGTGTCGGAGTTGGCGGCTTTGTCTCATAAAAGCCCCTATCTGGTTTTCCATGTGGATAGAGCGGAATTGCGGACCCGTCCTCAATTCTTGCCTAAGGTGGTTTCATCTTTTCATATTAACCAACCTATTGTGGTGCCTGTGGCTACGCGAGACTTGGAGGATTCCGAGTCCCTTGATGTGGTCAGGGCTTTGGAAATTTACGTGGCCAGAATGGCTCGAGTCAGAAAAACAGAAGCACTGTTTGTCCTGTATGCAGCCAACAAGGTTGGCACTCCTGCTTCGAAGCAGACTATTGCTCGCTGAATCTGTAACACGATTCAGCAGGCTCATTCTATGGCTGGACTTCCTTTACCAAAATCAGTAAATGCCCATTCCACTAGGAAGGTGGGCTCTTCTTGGGTGGCTGCCCGAGGGGTCTCGGCATTACAACTGTGCCGAGCTGCTACTTGGTCTGGTTCAAACACCTTTGCAAAGTTCTACAAGTTTGATACCCTGGCTGAGGAGGACCTCCTGTTTGCTCAGTCGGTGCTGCAGAGTCATCCGCACTCTCCCACCCATTTGGGAGCTTTGGTATAATCTCCATGGTCCTTACGGAGTCCCCAGCATCCTCTAGGACGTAAGAGAAAATAAAATTTTAAACCTACCGGTAAATCTATTTCTCCTAGTCCGTAGAGCAGGCTTTCTCAACCACGGTCCTCAAGGCACACCAACAGTGCAGGTTTTAGTGATATCCAGGCTGCAGCACAGATGGTTAAATCAAAATAACTGAGCTACTAATTAAGTCACCTGTGCTGAAGCCTGAATATCACTAAAACATGCACTGTTAGTGTGCCTTGAGGACCGTGGTTGGGAAAGCCTGCCGTAGAGGATGCTGGGCGCCCGTCCCAGTGCGGACTACATCTGCAAGACTTGTATATAGTTTTTGCTTACATAAGGGTTATGTTACAGTTTTGATCAGTCTCGGACTGATGCTGTGTTGTTTCATACTGTTAACTGGTTCGTATATCCCAAGTTATACGGTGTGGATGGTGTGGGCTGGTATGAATCTTGCCCTTAGATTAACAAAAATCCTTTCCTCGTACTCTCCGTCTCCTCTGGGCACAGTTTCTCTAACTGAGGTCTGGAGGAGGGGCATAGAGGGAGGAGCCAGTGCACACCCATACCTAAAGTTCTTTTTTAGTGCCCATGTCTCCTGTGGAGCCCGTCTATCCCCATGGTCCTTACGGAGTCCCCAGCATCCTCTACGGACTAGGAGAAAAAGATTTACCGGTAGGTTTAAAATCTTATTTTTTCTTTAAGAAAATGTACACATACACAATATACATCTTTGTGATTTTTCAAACACAAAAACTTTAAAAAAAGCTATGTTGCGTACTACATTGACATATACAAATGTGAATAAACAAATAACTGTCACTATGTTGTAACACCCAATTAAAAATATATACACCGATTGGGATTAGTATAAAAAATATATACACAATTTATTACACAATAAATGTTAAGAAATAATTAAGCATGTAAAAATATGCATATAAAAATAAGGAAAAATAAGTGCCCTTCAGAGAATCAATAAAATATTTTAAAAAACCCAGTCTGTTTACTGACAGTTTACCCAAGGGGATCCCAGACACAATTGGTAGTGGCAATTCATTAAGAGATCTGGTTGTTACCCTTTCCACAGGACCATGTTAAGCACAATCTGTATGTAGGTTTGCCAATCCTTATAGCTGTGGTATGTGGCTTGTATGGGTCTTCCAATGAATGCTGCAATTGTATGATGAAGAGATGGAGTCTACTAGTATACTTGTCAAAAGTCCATATCGGGATCCTCACTTGGTTGGCATAAATAAGTTGAAACGGTTAACAAAGGGGAAGAAGACTCTTGTGTGGGTGCACTCATTCATATCATGACAGAATATGTTAAATTAGTGATCTAAAATCAAATTTTATTAGGTACATAAAATAATATAGTTTCCCACGATTACACATACCCCTAAGGGACACAATTTTAATGTCCCAGTGGTATTTGGATCTAAAATTAAGATATGTTCTGGTTATCTACAGATGTAGCCACCTTTATCTTGAGTGGCCGCGGCGGTTGTCCCGTTCGACCATACGCAGCGTACTGTGGCGTAGCGAGGCGCGCCTAGCCACAGAGAGGCTATCTAATCGCACGGAGACAGACATTTGACGTTTGGCGTTACCTTTACGTGTAATACCTGCGATCAGCCACCAGATGTCGCTTTTTACAATCACCACTGCGCATGCGTGTGGTCTCCCGTAAAATACAATACTGACATACATAATAAGGACTACTTTACTAAGGCGTCTCATTACGCTGCATACAGCAAATACTGTACTCATTACGCTGCATTATTTAATACAGTACTGTACAGTATATACAGTACGACACCGACGCAAATACAGTAGTACAGCATACAGTATATGATCCATCTACAATACTTTATGAATACTGTATGTGAGCGTGCAAGTCCCGCAGACAAAACACAGTACTGTAAAACCAGTAGTGTACACTGTCGCAAATGGATGTGTGTTACAAGTTCACTATTGCCTCTCAAGATTAGGAATTTTCTACAGTGTTATCGTCCTAATCCCGTAGCCATTACAGCATAATCAAAACCAACGGATTTATACATTTGTCTGCGGCGAAGTGGTGAAGTGTTTCGCTTCCTATACTCAGAGTCCAGGGTTCGATTCCTTAAGTACTGTACGAATGCATGTTACTGTAGTTTTTTTCAGACACTTTATTATTTTTTTTATTCACATACTGCAAACCAGGGCATACAGTAGCTGCATGAGCGGTTCTATGCGATCGAGTCCGGTGTACCATAATGTGCAGGTTCTATGCAGGTTAAGGTACTATGCTCCGTACACAGTACACATACAATTCTGTAGCTGGGCAGACTGAATAGAAATGGCTACCACCTATGACTCCTTGCCCCACAGAGGCCCTAGGCTACGGAGCAAGTAATAGTCCAGATTGTACAGACTATGGGGTAATGCTGAATGAGCGTCACAATCCCCTAGCTAAAATACACAGTATGCATATTATGGTACACCGGACTCGATGACATACTGTAGCACACTGGCAAAATGGCCGCCGCCCCTGAACCCTTGTGCAGGTTATGGGGCAATGCTGAAGGAGCGTCACAATCCCCTAGCCAAAATACACAGGGGAGGGATAAGCTACTGTAGGATTGCATACAGTATTACGGTACACCGGACTCAATCGCATAGCACACTGTCAAAACGACCACTACCCATGAACCCCCACCTCCTGAACCCCCACCTCGTGGCAGGCAGCAGTTGGGTATGGAATGAGAAATGGCATAAGCTGTGCAGGCTACGGGGCGATGCTGAAGGAGCGTCACAATCCCCTAGCCAAAATACACAGAGATACTGTAAGCGAGGTCTATGCACATTACAGTACTGTACGTTACACCGGGCTCGGTCGCATAGCAAACTGACAAAACACAAGTTTTACAGTACATACAGTAAAGCAGGCCAAAGCTGCAGGAGAGTTTCTACTGTAAAGGTTCTATGCACCGTACAGTAATGTACACATACCTGTACAATTCTATAGCAGGGCAGACTCAATTGAAATGGCTACCGCCTGTGACTCCTACAGTAGCTCCTAGGAGGCACTCAGCTATGGAGCAAATAACAGCACAGATTTTGCAGGCTACGGGGCAATGCTGAAGGAGCGTCACAATCCCCTAGCTACAATACACAGGGGTGATAGAGATAATCGAGTGGCTGGAGGGGGGTCCCCTTGATTTAAGGGGCCCCCACTCCTCCAGGGTACTCCGGCCAGGTGTGACTAGTTGGGTATTTAATTCCATGGCCGCAGGGACCTGTATAAAAGTCTCCCCCGGCTGTGCATTATCTGTCCAGCTAGTGGAGCCCAGTGCTGATTCAAAAAATATGGGGAACCCCTACGCTTTTTTTGTCCCCCTTATTTTTTGCACCAGGACCAGGCGCAGAGCCCGGTGCTGGTTCTAAAAAGATGGGGGATCCCGTGTCCATTTTTTCCGTATTCCTTCCGGAATTCGACTGCAATTGCATATACAGTACTGTACCCCTTAATGTCACTGCTTACAGTATACAGTATTTAGACATGAGCTTGTGTACAGTATCTGTCATGAGGTGCTTTTTTCACTGACACTATAACTTTTTTCTATTGTGATATACTGTACAGAGGCGGCAAACTAGCCAAACGGGAATAATCAGCTTCTGCAGAATAAAATGAGATGCTACAGTACATGCCTATATTCTGTGAGTGACTGCGGCTCTATGAAATTAAATCAGAAAATTTAAATATGAAATGCATTACTAATGTGTGGCATTACTGTACTGTATGTGTATAAGGTGTACTACAATATTTTCTGGTGTAACATAAGGAAAGGGCACTACTGCATGGTCTAATGCAGTGGTTCTCAAACTTGGTCCTCAGGACCCCACACAGTGCATGTTTTGCAGGTAAACCAGCAAGTGCACAGATGTATTCATTACTAACTGACACATTTTAGAAGGTCCATACAGTAGGTGGAGCTAATTTTTTCACTTGTGATTCTGTGAGACCTGCAAAACCTGCACTGTGTGGGGTCCTGAGGACTGAGTTTGAGAACCTGTGGTCTAATGTAAATAAAGATGAATGTGGTGGGGTGTAATGTGAATAAGGGGCATTACTGTTAGGAGTAATGTGGTACTATGATATGATGTCATGAGAATAAGAGACACCACTGCATGATATAATGTGAATAAAGTTGCAGTACTGTGTTGTGTCATTTCATCTTCGGGTATTATTGTGTTACCATGCCCCTTCCCAGCAAGAACATACTGTACACTGTTTTGGGCTGGCACTAAATGTGCACATTGTTCTTATTTAGATTATAGGGGGTAGGAGCGCCAAAATGGGTGATGGTGCTGGGAAAGGGGTGCAGGGTTAGAGGCGGAACTACGTAGCATCTGTGCAAGAGGGCATCAGCCAAAATCTAGCCTAGGGCATCATGTTGGTCAGGTTTGGCTCTGATAATACTGTATACTGTACTCTTACTGTACTTTGCATTCAATACAGATACTGTTTGCACACAGGTTTTACATGAATCATTGGCAATGCTGCAGGAGTGTCTCATTAGGCAATCTAAAATATACCACGACTATGGGTGGGGATACAGTAGGGAAGTTCTGTCACCATAAGCTGTCTGCTGTGTATAGCATATTTCCATCTGAGATGCATTTGTGTGTTTGTAATAAGAAAAAAACATTTTACTGTACATTTAGTGGATACAGTATTTCTCCCCCATAATGACGTATCATACTGTACAGGTACCCTCATGTACTGTACCGTACCATACTGTAAAATTGAATATTTATTGGAAAAACATCAATATTAATGTAAAAATAAAGTATTACAACATCCGATTCCATGTACTGCACTGATCAAAATGTACAGTACTCTTATTCAGGACTTATAAAACTGAAAATAACTGTTCATACAGTACACATCAATAACATTACTACTGTATAATATTCTACATTAGTTTATGCAATAATCAGACAAAGGCAATTTTATCATTTTTTTTAATAATGCACCAATTTAAAATTTTAAACAGAAAATACAGAACTACATATTTGTGGCTTGACCATTTCTTTCAACTACAACAGGTAATACTTTATACAGGTGATTTATATAATTATTACAATGTTCAGGTGTGAGTACTTCTAGCCAAAATTTCTTTATCCCATCCACCAGTTGCTGTTTTGTTGTTGGCTTTGCAACACTCCTAACGTACCTCTTCAATTGAGCCCACACTAATTCGATTGGGTTCATGTCTGGTGATCTAATAAAAAAAAAAAAAAAAGCGTATAGAAAAAATTAATTACAGTACATTACAGTAAATAGAGAAAATTAAACATACAATATTGTACTGTTTATTAAACAAAATTTTTTTTTACAGTACTAGAGTGCTATCCAAAATTTTACTTGTACACTGTTGAAAGAATACTCACTCTGGTGGTGTGCGTTCCCAATTCATACCTTTCTCTTCCATAAATTTGGCTGAGGCGGAGTGTTTAGGATCATTGTCTTGGAATATCCTATGGTGAGTTGGGTAATATTTATTCACAAATGGCACCATACATTTCTCTACTATTGTTTCTTGGAAATATTTCTTATCCATGATTCCTACAGAAATCAAAAAATGTTGTTCATTAATAAGCAACTCCTTTTATTGTGCAGTTACACGTACTCTACAGTACAACATGTATTTTTACAGAACACAGGCACAGAATAAAGTATAGTACTGTACTGTACCTTCGAAAAATAATAGGGGACCAGCTCCTAATCGTGATATGCCTCCCCATACATGGATTTTCAATGGATGCTTTGGGCGTGGTTTTAAAGAGATATGGTTACATGTAAAACGCATGTCGATCTTTTTCCATGTCAACTTAACGACCATGTCAACCTACAGTAACTGGTGTCAACCAATTTCAAAAGCCGCACCATCTAGGTCGACGCAAAAAAACAAATTGACCTTTTGACCCGGGTTAATGTTTGGTCCTTGTTTAACCATTTGTTTACCACAAATACTGTACAGTGCTGTATAGACCGGATACCTGCTGCTACAGCAGCCCCTGCTATAATGTACTGTACCTGTAACTACAGTAACTTAAAGTACAGTAATCTACAGTAATGTACTGTACTTACAATCCCTTATGGCCTGCAGGCGTCGTGGGGTCCGCCTCACGAGGTCACTCCACCTCCTCTGGAGAGACCTCACCGTTCTCCTCCGGTTGTAGGTCCGGAGGATATCCCTGCTGGCCCTCCTATATGCCCTTACTTTCTCCTCGTTGCTGGCGAGAGTTCTGTCCCGCCAGCGAACGAGGAGACGCAGCTCACCCATAGCATAGGGACGGTCACGTACAGGTACTACAGGTACAGCAGCCATGCTTATGCTCAATGAGCGATCCAGACGTCGTGCGTCTCAGACGTCGTGCGTCTCAGGCGTCGTGCGTCTCAGACGTCGTGCGTCTCAGGCGTCGTGCGTTCCAGGCATTCAACGTACAGTACTGTAGTTACTGTACTTTGTGACAGTTTCCCTTAGTTTTACATATGCCCTTTCTTTGACCACAGTATTTTCCACTGTCTTGCCCTACGCCCTACCCTCCTGGGAGCCTTCACAGGTCTTATGCTATACACAAATACCGAAGATGCACAGTCCGTCAGAATACACTCATTTCATTCACGCTGTTTGGGTGCATTTAGCGTAAAGAATCGCTCCTGCAGATGTACTTTGATTTATGTGAAACCTGTGTGCATCCTTCCATTGACTGTCTTACAATGGAAATAAAATAATACAGTGCATTATTACAGAAAAAAAAAAAAAAAAAAAAAGAAAGAAAGCACATCATGTCTCGAACCCTGGACCCCCAGTGAGGGAGGTGGGAGCCTTCACCCCTAGCCCACGACGCCTCATGAGAGATTTCTAATTTCATGTGTGAAAGTACTGCAAACAGCGCCCGGCCCTCGCCCCATTGCTGTTGGTTTATGCCTTAGAGGACTCGGACGCTCGCATTTGTAAAGCACGGTGTTTTCCTCCGCCTCCTGCTAGCCTGTTGCCCTTCCCCCATGGGAGCCTGCACAGATCATGCAGTAGACAGGGAGGGAATGCAGGTCATGTGCAATACACAAACGCCCACTGTAGTACTATTTTGCTCACTTACAGTACCGTACTGTAGGTTGCATTTAGCGTAAAGAATCGCTCCTGCAGATGTACTTTGATTTATGTGAAACCTGTGTGCATCCTTCCATTGGATGTACTGTATTGGAGAGAAAAAAAAAATGTTAAAGTGAATGTCACGGGAACACATTAAAAATAAGGTTGGCACTTCCTTCCCATTGGTGTTGGTTTACAGTATGCCGTAGTGTACTCGGACGCTCATGTACAGTAATGCACAGTATTTTCCATCGTCTCCCCCCTACCCCCATCGCCCTTCCCCCCTGGGGGCCTGCACAGGGAGGAAATTCAGGTCCTGTGCAATGCACAAACGCTGAAGATCTACAGTACTGTTTTGCTTAGTTGGTAGCGCCAGAATACACTCATTTCATTCACGCTGTTTGGGTGCATTTAGCGTAAAGAATCGCTCCTGCAGATGTACTTTGATTTATGTGAAACCTGTGTGCATCCTTCCATTGACTGTCTTACAATGGAAATAAAATAATACAGTGCATTATTACAGAAAAAAAAGAAAAAAAAAAAAAAAGAAAGAAAGCACATCATGTCTCGAACCCTGGACCCCCAGTGAGGGAGGTGGGAGCCTTCACCCCTAGCCCACGACGCCTCATGAGAGATTTCTAATTTCATGTGTGAAAGTACTGCAAACAGCGCCCGGCCCTCGCCCCATTGCTGTTGGTTTATGCCTTAGAGGACTCGGACGCTCGCATTTGTAAAGCACGGTGTTTTCCTCCGCCTCCTGCTAGCCTGTTGCCCTTTCCCCATGGGAGCCTGCACAGATCATGCAGTAGACAGGGAGGGAATGCAGGTCATGTGCAATACACAAACGCCCACTGTAGTACTATTTTGCTCACTTACAGTACCGTACTGTAGGTTGCATTTAGCGTAAAGAATCGCTCCTGCAGATGTACTTTGATTTATGTGAAACCTGTGTGCATCCTTCCATTGGATGTACTGTATTGGAGAGAAAAAAAAAATGTTAAAGTGAATGTCATGGGAACACATTAAAAATAAGGTTGGCACTTCCTTCCCATTGGTGTTGGTTTACAGTATGCCGTAGTGTACTCGGACGCTCATGTACAGTAATGCACAGTATTTTCCATCGTCTCCCCCCTACCCCCATCGCCCTTCCCCCCTGGGGGCCTGCACAGGGAGGAAATTCAGGTCCTGTGCAATGCACAAACGCTGAAGATCTACAGTACTGTTTTGCTTAGTTGGTAGCGCCAGAATACACTCATTTCATTCACGCTGTTTGGGTGCATTTAGCGTAAAGAATCGCTCCTGCAGATGTACTTTGATTTATGTGAAACCTGTGTGCATCCTTCCATTGACTGTCTTACAATGGAAATAAAATAATACAGTGCATTATTACAGAAAAAAAAAAAAAAAAAAAGAAAGAAAGCACATCATGTCTCGAACCCTGGACCCCCAGTGAGGGAGGTGGGAGCCTTCACCCCTAGCCCACGACGCCTCATGAGAGATTTCTAATTTCATGTGTGAAAGTACTGCAAACAGCGCCCGGCCCTCGCCCCATTGCTGTTGGTTTATGCCTTAGAGGACTCGGACGCTCGCATTTGTAAAGCACGGTGTTTTCCTCCGCCTCCTGCTAGCCTGTTGCCCTTCCCCCATGGGAGCCTGCACAGATCATGCAGTAGACAGGGAGGGAATGCAGGTCATGTGCAATACACAAACGCCCACTGTAGTACTATTTTGCTCACTTACAGTACCGTACTGTAGGTTGCATTTAGCGTAAAGAATCGCTCCTGCAGATGTACTTTGATTTATGTGAAACCTGTGTGCATCCTTCCATTGGATGTACTGTATTGGAGAGAAAAAAAAAATGTTAAAGTGAATGTCACGGGAACACATTAAAAATAAGGTTGGCACTTCCTTCCCATTGGTGTTGGTTTACAGTATGCCGTAGTGTACTCGGACGCTCATGTACAGTAATGCACAGTATTTTCCATCGTCTCCCCCCTACCCCCATCGCCCTTCCCCCCTGGGGGCCTGCACAGGGAGGAAATTCAGGTCCTGTGCAATGCACAAACGCTGAAGATCTACAGTACTGTTTTGCTTAGTTGGTAGCGCCAGAATACACTCATTTCATTCACGCTGTTTGGGTGCATTTAGCGTAAAGAATCGCTCCTGCAGATGTACTTTGATTTATGTGAAACCTGTGTGCATCCTTCCATTGACTGTCTTACAATGGAAATAAAATAATACAGTGCATTATTACAGAAAAAAAAAAAAAAAAAAAAGAAAGAAAGCACATCATGTCTCGAACCCTGGACCCCCAGTGAGGGAGGTGGGAGCCTTCACCCCTAGCCCACGACGCCTCATGAGAGATTTCTAATTTCATGTGTGAAAGTACTGCAAACAGCGCCCGGCCCTCGCCCCATTGCTGTTGGTTTATGCCTTAGAGGACTCGGACGCTCGCATTTGTAAAGCACGGTGTTTTCCTCCGCCTCCTGCTAGCCTGTTGCCCTTCCCCCATGGGAGCCTGCACAGATCATGCAGTAGACAGGGAGGGAATGCAGGTCATGTGCAATACACAAACGCCCACTGTAGTACTATTTTGCTCACTTACAGTACCGTACTGTAGGTTGCATTTAGCGTAAAGAATCGCTCCTGCAGATGTACTTTGATTTATGTGAAACCTGTGTGCATCCTTCCATTGGATGTACTGTATTGGAGAGAAAAAAAAAATGTTAAAGTGAATGTCACGGGAACACATTAAAAATAAGGTTGGCACTTCCTTCCCATTGGTGTTGGTTTACAGTATGCCGTAGTGTACTCGGACGCTCATGTACAGTAATGCACAGTATTTTCCATCGTCTCCCCCCTACCCCCATCGCCCTTCCCCCCTGGGGGCCTGCACAGGGAGGAAATTCAGGTCCTGTGCAATGCACAAACGCTGAAGATCTACAGTACTGTTTTGCTTAGTTGGTAGCGCCAGAATACACTCATTTCATTCACGCTGTTTGGGTGCATTTAGCGTAAAGAATCGCTCCTGCAGATGTACTTTGATTTATGTGAAACCTGTGTGCATCCTTCCATTGACTGTCTTACAATGGAAATAAAATAATACAGTGCATTATTACAGAAAAAAAAAAAAAAAAAAAAGAAAGAAAGCACATCATGTCTCGAACCCTGGACCCCCAGTGAGGGAGGTGGGAGCCTTCACCCCTAGCCCACGACGCCTCATGAGAGATTTCTAATTTCATGTGTGAAAGTACTGCAAACAGCGCCCGGCCCTCGCCCCATTGCTGTTGGTTTATGCCTTAGAGGACTCGGACGCTCGCATTTGTAAAGCACGGTGTTTTCCTCCGCCTCCTGCTAGCCTGTTGCCCTTCCCCCATGGGAGCCTGCACAGATCATGCAGTAGACAGGGAGGGAATGCAGGTCATGTGCAATACACAAACGCCCACTGTAGTACTATTTTGCTCACTTACAGTACCGTACTGTAGGTTGCATTTAGCGTAAAGAATCGCTCCTGCAGATGTACTTTGATTTATGTGAAACCTGTGTGCATCCTTCCATTGGATGTACTGTATTGGAGAGAAAAAAAAAATGTTAAAGTGAATGTCACGGGAACACATTAAAAATAAGGTTGGCACTTCCTTCCCATTGGTGTTGGTTTACAGTATGCCGTAGTGTACTCGGACGCTCATGTAATTGCATTTCAAAGGCACAGTATTTTCCATCGTCTCCCCCCTACCCCCATCGCCCTTCCCCCCTGGGGGCCTGCACAGGGAGGAAATTCAGGTCCTGTGCAATGCACAAACGCTGAAGATCTACAGTACTGTTTTGCTTAGTTGGTAGCGCCAGAATACACTCATTTCATTCACGCTGTTTGGGTGCATTTAGCGTAAAGAATCGCTCCTGCAGATGTACTTTGATTTATGTGAAACCTGTGTGCATCCTTCCATTGACTGTCTTACAATGGAAATAAAATAATACAGTGCATTATTACAGAAAAAAAAAAAAAAAAAAAAAAGAAAGAAAGCACATCATGTCTCAAACCCTGGACCCCCAGTGAGGGAGGTGGGAGCCTTCACCCCTAGCCCACGACGCCTCATGAGAGATTTCTAATTTCATGTGTGAAAGTACTGCAAACAGCGCCCGGCCCTCGCCCCATTGCTGTTGGTTTATGCCTTAGAGGACTCGGACGCTCGCATTTGTAAAGCACGGTGTTTTCCTCCGCCTCCTGCTAGCCTGTTGCCCTTCCCCCATGGGAGCCTGCACAGATCATGCAGTAGACAGGGAGGGAATGCAGGTCATGTGCAATACACAAACGCCCACTGTAGTACTATTTTGCTCACTTACAGTACCGTACAGTAGGTTGCATTTAGCGTAAAGAATCGCTCCTGCAGATGTACTTTGATTTATGTGAAACCTGTGTGCATCCTTCCATTGGATGTACTGTATTGGAGAGAAAAAAAAAATGTTAAAGTGAATGTCACGGGAACACATTAAAAATAAGGTTGGCACTTCCTTCCCATTGGTGTTGGTTTACAGTATGCCGTAGTGTACTCGGACGCTCATGTAATTGCATTTCAAAGGCACAGTATTTTCCATCGTCTCCCCCCTACCCCCATCGCCCTTCCCCCCTGGGGGCCTGCACAGGGAGGAAATTCAGGTCCTGTGCAATGCACAAACGCTGAAGATCTACAGTACTGTTTTGCTTAGTTGGTAGCGCCAGAATACACTCATTTCATTCACGCTGTTTGGGTGCATTTAGCGTAAAGAATCGCTCCTGCAGATGTACTTTGATTTATGTGAAACCTGTGTGCATCCTTCCATTGACTGTCTTACAATGGAAATAAAATAATACAGTGCATTATTACAGAAAAAAAAAAAAAAAAAAAGAAAGAAAGCACATCATGTCTCGAACCCTGGACCCCCAGTGAGGGAGGTGGGAGCCTTCACCCCTAGCCCACGACGCCTCATGAGAGATTTCTAATTTCATGTGTGAAAGTACTGCAAACAGCGCCCGGCCCTCGCCCCATTGCTGTTGGTTTATGCCTTAGAGGACTCGGACGCTCGCATTTGTAAAGCACGGTGTTTTCCTCCGCCTCCTGCTAGCCTGTTGCCCTTCCCCCATGGGAGCCTGCACAGATCATGCAGTAGACAGGGAGGGAATGCAGGTCATGTGCAATACACAAACGCCCACTGTAGTACTATTTTGCTCACTTACAGTACCGTACTGTAGGTTGCATTTAGCGTAAAGAATCGCTCCTGCAGATGTACTTTGATTTATGTGAAACCTGTGTGCATCCTTCCATTGGATGTACTGTATTGGAGAGAAAAAAAAAATGTTAAAGTGAATGTCACGGGAACACATTAAAAATAAGGTTGGCACTTCCTTCCCATTGGTGTTGGTTTACAGTATGCCGTAGTGTACTCGGACGCTCATGTAATTGCATTTCAAAGGCACAGTATTTTCCATCGTCTCCCCCCTACCCCCATCGCCCTTCCCCCCTGGGGGCCTGCACAGGGAGGAAATTCAGGTCCTGTGCAATGCACAAACGCTGAAGATCTACAGTACTGTTTTGCTTAGTTGGTAGCGCCAGAATACACTCATTTCATTCACGCTGTTTGGGTGCATTTAGCGTAAAGAATCGCTCCTGCAGATGTACTTTGATTTATGTGAAACCTGTGTGCATCCTTCCATTGACTGTCTTACAATGGAAATAAAATAATACAGTGCATTATTACAGAAAAAAAAAAAAAAAAAAAGAAAGAAAGCACATCATGTCTCGAACCCTGGACCCCCAGTGAGGGAGGTGGGAGCCTTCACCCCTAGCCCACGACGCCTCATGAGAGATTTCTAATTTCATGTGTGAAAGTACTGCAAACAGCGCCCGGCCCTCGCCCCATTGCTGTTGGTTTATGCCTTAGAGGACTCGGACGCTCGCATTTGTAAAGCACGGTGTTTTCCTCCGCCTCCTGCTAGTCCTCCATTCCCATTATGCATTAGCGAACTCAGACGCTCATATATTTTATATTTTAAAAAGCACGGTGTTTATACATTGTACTGTACATTATTCCTTTTACACAATTACTGTAGTTGCGTCTCCATACACATACAGTACTGTACTCCATACTTTTTCCACCGCTTCCCGTTACGCCTACAGTATTGCCAGAGCTGTAGATCAATCCGCCGCTATACTGTACGATCGAAAGTACTGGATTAGTGGAGCATTAGCCACACAGTGGTGGAGATGTGTAATGCATGATGAGTATCTAGATCGTCTCAACGCGCCTGCCTGTGATTAAACTCAGCTATCGCCTTAGCGTGGCTAAACGCCCGTCTCGGCGGAGAAACAGTCAAGATAAAGTTGGCTACATCTGTATACCGATTATAGATTGATGAGAGACTGCAGACACTGTCAATACTGCAGTATTGTCTCATCACACCAGAACAAGCAATGCTTGTATTTAATGAGACCTCAATGGGTTAAAGTCACAGAATGAAATTTCAGAACCTTTAATGTCCAACAGCCGTTATCCTTTTTAGAGTCCCAGAATAAAATTCCAGGACCTTTAATATCCAACAAACACCATCCTTTTATCCTTCTAAATTTAGATAGCATGCAGATCATTTGGCAACCTGCCCCATCGGTGGTCTCTGGGATATTTAAGTATGAATCCAGGCATACGTTTTCAGATTGAGTGAGAAGGAAGAAAATGGTGGTGATCCTGCTGTTAGTGTTGAGTCAGGAAAAATTGATAGTGTGTGCTACTAAATAAGTGTCAGCAACAGTAGGTAGTTGTTTTGATGTGTTTCCCTGGGTCCAGTCACCCAGCTTCATCAGAAAAAAAAATGTCATTTATGTTAACAAGACAAAACAAAAAAAGTCCACAAAGGCAGGGAACATGAGGAGGAAGAGGAGATGGGTCATTTTTTTATTAAAAAGATTTTCAGCATTTGTATTGTGATATTAAAATTAGAGATGAGCGGGTTCGGTTCCTCGGAATCCGAACCCCCCCGAGCTTCAGCCTTTTTACACGGGTCCGAGGCAGACTCGGATCTTCCCGCCTTGCTCGGTTAACCCGAGCGCGCCCGAACGTCATCATCCCGCTGTCGGATTCTCGCGAGGCTCGTATTCTATCGCGAGACTCGGATTCTATATAAGGAGCCGCGCGTCGCCGCCATTTTCACACGTGCATTGAGATTGATAGGGAGAGGACGTGGCTGGCGTCCTCTCCGTTTAGATAGAGAGTGAGACACTTGATTTACTAGTAATTTAATTTTAGTAATTTTGGGGAGCATTAGGACTGGAGTACTCAGAGAGTGCAGAGTTTTGCTGATAGTTATACTAGTGACCACCAGTTTTATTTATTATTTAAAATCCGTTCTCTGCCTGAAAAAAAACGATACACAGTCACATACCATATGCCTCAGTGTGCTGCATGATTGATAATATCATCTTTGTATATCTGACTGTGCTGAGTGCTCACTGCTCACACAGCTTAATTGTGGGGGAGACAGGGGAGCAGTTATAGCAGGAGTACATAACAGTGCACACTTTTGCTGCCAGTGTGACTGACCAGTGACCACCAGTATATTGTCTGCCTGAAAAAGTTAAACACTCGTGTGGTGTTTTTTTTTTTATTCTATAAACGCATTCTGTTGACAGACAGTGTCGGGCAGGTCCGTCATTCATTATATTATAATATATACCTGCAGTAGTGATATATATATATATATATTTTATATCATTATCATCCAGTCTATACTAGCAGACGCAGTACGGTAGTCCACGGCTGTAGCTACCTCTGTGTCGGCAGTGCTCGTCCATAATTGTATACCTACCTGTGGTGGGTTTTTTTTTTTCTATCTTCTTCATACTAGTAGTTTAGGAGTCTGCTGACAGTGTCCAGCAGGTCCGTCATTATATAATATATACCTGTCCTGCAGTAGTGATATATATATATTTTTTATATCATTATCATCCAGTCTATACTAGCAGACGCAGTACGGTAGTCCACGGCTGTAGCTACCTCTGTGTCGGCAGTGCTCGTCCATAATTCTATACCTACCTGTGGTGGGTTTTTTTTTTTTCTATCTTCTTCATACTAGTAGTTTAGGAGTCTGCTGACAGTGTCCAGCAGGTCCGTCATTATATAATATATACCTGTCCTGCAGTAGTGATATATATATATATTTTTTATATCATTATCATCCAGTCTATACTAGCAGACGCAGTACGGTAGTCCACGGCTGTAGCTACCTCTGTGTCGGCAGTCGCTCGTCCATAATTGTATACCTACCTGTGGTGGGGTTTTTTTTCTATCTTCTTCATACTAGTAGTTTAGGAGTCTGCTGACAGTGTCCAGCAGGTCCGTCATTATATAATATATACCTGTCCTGCAGTAGTGATATATATATATTTTTTATATCATTATCATCCAGTCTATACTAGCAGACGCAGTACGGTAGTCCACGGCTGTAGCTACCTCTGTGTCGGCAGTGCTCGTCCATAATTGTATACCTACCTGTGGTGGGTTTTTTTTTTCTATCTTCTTCATACTAGTAGTTTAGGAGTCTGCTGACAGTGTCCAGCAGGTCCGTCATTATATTATATATATACCTGTCCTGCAGTAGTGATATATATATTTTTTTTATATCATTATCATCCAGTCTATACTAGCAGACGCAGTACGGTAGTCCACGGCTGTAGCTACCTCTGTGTCGGCAGTGCTCGTCCATAATTGTATACCTACCTGTGGTGGGTATTTTTTTTTCTATCTTCTTCATACTAGTAGTTTAGGAGTCTGCTGACAGTGTCCAGCAGGTCCGTCATTATATAATATATACCTGTCCTGCAGTAGTGATATATATATATATTTTTTTTATATCATTATCATCCAGTCTATACTAGCAGACGCAGTACGGTAGTCCATGGCTGTAGCTACCTCTGTGTCGGCAGTCGCTCGTCCATAATTGTATACCTACCTGTGGTGGGTTTTTTTTTCTATCTTCTTCATACTAGTAGTTTAGGAGTCTGCTGACAGTGTCCAGCAGGTCCGTCATTATATAATATATACCTGTCCTGCAGTAGTGATATATATATATTTTTTTTATATCATTATCATCCAGTCTATACTAGCAGACGCAGTACGGTAGTCCACGGCTGTAGCTACCTCTGTGTCGGCAGTCGCTCGTCCATAATTGTATACCTACCTGTGGTGGGTTTTTTTTTTCTATCTTCTTCATACTAGTAGTTTAGGAGTCTGCTGACAGTGTCCAGCAGGTCCGTCATTATATAATATATACCTGTCCTGCAGTAGTGATATATATATATTTTTTATATCATTATCATCCAGTCTATACTAGCAGACGCAGTACGGTAGTCCACGGCTGTAGCTACCTCTGTGTCGGCAGTGCTCGTCCATAATTGTATACCTACCTGTGGTGGTTTTTTTTTTTCTATCTTCTTCATACTAGTAGTTTAGGAGTCTGCTGACAGTGTCCAGCAGGTCCGTCATTATATAATATATACCTGTCCTGCAGTAGTGATATAAATATATATTTTTTATATCATTATCATCCAGTCTATACCAGCAGACGCAGTACGGTAGTCCACGGCTGTAGCTACCTCTGTGTCGGCAGTCACTCGTCATCCATAAGTATACTAGTATCCATCCATCTCCATTGTTTACCTGAGGTGCCTTTTAGTTGTGCCTATTAAAATATGGAGAACAAAAATGTTGAGGTTCCAAAAATAGGGAAAGATCAAGATCGACTTCCACCTCGTGCTGAAGCTGCTGCCACTAGTCATGGCCGAGATGATGAAATGCCATCAACGTCGTCTGCCAAGGCCGATGCCCAATGTCATAGTACAGAGCATGTAAAATCCAAAACACCAAATATCAGTAAAAAAAGGACTCAAAAATCTAAAATAAAATCGTCGGAGGAGAAGCGTAAACTTGCCAATATGCCATTTACCACACGAGTCCAATTGTGTCGGTTGCGATGCCTGACCTTCCCAACACTGGACGTGAAGAGCATGCGCCTTCCACCATTTGCACGCCCCCTGCAAGTGCTGGAAGGAGCACCCGCAGTCCAGTTCCTGATAGTCAGATTAAAGATGTCAGTGTTGAAGTACACCAGGATGAGGAGGATATGGGTGTTGCTGGCGCTGGGGAGGAAATTGACCAGGAGGATTCTGATGGTGAGGTGGTTTGTTTAAGTCAGGCACCCGGGGAGACACCTGTTGTCCGTGGGATGAATATGGCCATTGACATGCCTGGTCAAAATACAAAAAAAATCAGCTCTTCGGTGTGTCCTAAAAAATGCAGTTGTACCCAATGTCCACTTAACCACGGACATGTGGACAAGTGGAGCAGGGCAGACTCAGGACTACATGACTGTGACAGCCCACTGGGTAGATGTATGGACTCCCGCCGCAAGAACAGCAGCGGCGGCACCAGTAGCAGCATCTCGCAAACGCCAACTCTTTCCTAGGCAGGTTACGCTTTGTATCACCGCTTTCCAGAATACGCACACATCTAAAAACCTCTTAATGCAACTGAGGAAGATCATCGCAGAATGGCTTACCCCAATTGGACTCTCCTGTGGATTTGTGGCATCGGACAACGCCAGCAATATTGTGTGTGCATTAAATATGGGCAAATTCCAGCACGTCCCATGTTTTGCACATACCTTGAATTTGGTGGTGCATAATTATTTAAAAAACGAGAGGGGCGTGCAAGAGATGCTGTCGGTGGCCAGAAGAATTGCGGCACACTTTCGGCGTACAGGCACCACGTACAGAAGACTGGAGCACCACCAAAAACGCCTGAACCGGCCCTGCCATCATCTGAAGCAAGAAGTGGTAACGAGGTGGAATTCAACCCTCTATATGCTTCAGAGGTTGGAGGAGCATCAAAAGGCCATTCAAGCCTATACAACTGAGCACGATATAGGAGGTGGAATGCACCTGTCTCAAGCGCAGTGGAGAATGATTTCAACGTTGTGCAAGGTTCTGCAACCTTTTGAACTTGCCACACGTGAAGTCAGTTCAGACACTGCCAGCCTGAGTCAGGTCATTCCCCTCATCAGGCTTTTACAGAAGAAGCTGGAGACATTGAAGGAGGAGCTAACACAGAGCGATTCTGCTAGACATGTGGGACTTGTGGATGGAGCCCTTAATTCGCTTAACAAGGATTCACGGGTGGTCAATCTGTTGAAATCAGAGCACTACATTTTGGCCACCGTGCTCGATCCTAGATTTAAAACCTACCTTGGATCTCTCTTTCCGGCAGACACAAGTCTGCAGGGTTCAAAGAACTGCTGGTGAGAAAATTGTCAAGTCAAGCGGAACGCGACCTGTCAACATCTCCTCCTTCACATTCTCCCGCAACTGGGCGTGCGAGGAAAAGGCTCAGAATTCCGAGCCCACCCGCTGGCGGTGATGCAGGGCAGTCTGGAGCGACTGCTGATGCTGACATCTGGTCCGGACTGAAGGACCTGCCAACGATTACGGACATGTCGTCTACTGTCACTGCATATGATTCTCTCCCCATTGAAAGAATGGTGGAGGATTATATGAGTGACTGCATCCAAGTAGGCACGTCAGACAGTCCGTACTTATACTGGCAGGAAAAAGAGGCAATTTGGAGGCCCTTGCACAAACTGGCTTTATTCTACCTAAGTTGCCCTCCCACAAGTGTGTACTCCGAAAGAGTGTTTAGTGCCGCCGCTCACCTTGTCAGCAATCGGTGTACGAGGTTACATCCAGAAAATGTGATGATGTTCATTAAAATGAATTATAATCAATTCCTCCGTGGAGACATTCACCAGCAGCAATTGCCTCCACAAAGTACACAGGGAGCTGAGATGGTGGATTCCAGTGGGGACGAATTGATAATCTGTGAGGAGGGGGATGTACACGGTGATATATCGGAGGATGATGATGAGGTGGACATCTTGCCTCTGTAGAGCCAGTTTGTGCAAGGAGAGATTAATTGCTTCTTTTTTGGTGGGGGTCCAAACCAACCCGTCATTTCAGTCACAGTCGTGTGGCAGACCCTGTCACTGAAATGATGGGTTGGTTAAAGTGTGCATGTCCTGTTTATACAACATAAGGGTGGGTGGGAGGGCCCAAGGACAATTCCATCTTGCACCTCTTTTTTCTTTCATTTTTCTCTGCATCATGTGCTGTTTGGGGAGTGTTTTTTGGAAGGGCCAGCCTGCGTGACACTGCAGTGCCACTCCTAGATGGGCCAGGTGTTTGTGTCGGCCACTATGGTCGCTTAGCTTACTCACACAGCTACCTCATTGCGCCTCTTTTTTTCTTTGCGTCATGTGCTGTTTGGGGAGTATTTTTTGGAAGGGCCATCCTGCCTGACACTGCAGTGCCACTCCTAGATGGGCCAGGTGTTTGTGTCGGCCACTTGGGTCGCTTATCTTAGTCACACAGCTACCTCATTGCGCCTCTTTTTTTCTTTGCGTCATGTGCTGTTTGGGGAGTGTTTTTTGGAAGGGCCATCCTGCGTGACACTGCAGTGCCACTCCTAGATGGGCCAGGTGTTTGTGTCGGCCACTAGGGTCGCTTATCTTACTCACACAGCTACCTCATTGCGCCTCTTTTTTTCTTTGCGTCATGTGCTGTTTGGGGAGTGTTTTTTGGAAGGGCCATCCTGCGTGACACTGCAGTGCCACTCCTAGATGGGCCAGGTGTTTGTGTCGGCCACTAGGGTCGCTTATCTTACTCACACAGCTACCTCATTGCGCCTCTTTTTTTCTTTGCGTCATGTGCTGTTTGGGGAGTGTTTTTTGGAAGGGCCATCCTGCGTGACACTGCAGTGCCACTCCTAGATGGGCCAGGTGTTTGTGTCGGCCACTAGGGTCGCTTAGCTTAGTCATCCAGCGACCTCGGTGCAAATTTTAGGACTAAAAATAATATTGTGAGGTGTGAGGTATTCAGAATAGACTGAAAATGAGTGGAAATTATGGTTTTTGAGGTTAATAATACTTTGGGATCAAAATGACCCCCAAATTCTATGATTTAAGCTGTTTTTTAGTGTTTTTTGAAAAAAACACCCGAATCCAAAACACACCCGAATCCGACAAAAAAAATTTGGTGAGGTTTTGCCAAAACGCGTTTGAACCCAAAACACGGCCGCGGAACCGAACCCAAAACCAAAACACAAAACCCGAAAAATTTCCGGTGCACATCACTAATTAAAATATAATTGTTTGTCTCTCCTGCACATAGAAAATGTCATTGTGATTTCTGGGACATATTGTACATAAAACAATACTATACTTAACCACATGTCTTTCATAGGTTCTGATTACAATGTCATAGAAACATAGATACTTAGAATTTGATGGCAGATAAGAACCACTTGGTCCATCTAGTCTGCCCTTTTGTTTTTTTACCATATTTTTATCTCAAACCTTATTTGATGCTTATTTCTGTGTAAGGATATCCTTATGTCTATCCCATGCATGTTAAATTGCTCTACTGTCTTAGCCTCTACCACCTCTGATGGGAGGCTATTCCACTTGTCCATTACCCTTTCTGTGAAGTAATTTTTCCTCAAATTTCCCTAAACCTTTCCCCCTCCAGTCTCAGTGCATGTCCTCAAGTCCTATTGCTTCTCTTCATTTGGAGAATGTTTCAGTCCTGGACTTTGCTAAAACCCTTGATATATTTGAAAGTTTCTATCATGTCCCCCCTTTCCCTTCTCTGCTCCAAATTATTAGTGATGTGCACCGGAAATTTTTCGGGTTTTGTGTTTTGGTTTCGGTTCCGCGGCCGTGTTTTGGGTTCGAACGCGTTTTGGCAAAACCTCACCGAATTTTTTTTGTCGGATTCGGGTGTGTTTTGGATTCGGGTGTTTTTTTCAAAAAACCCTAAAAAACAGCTTAAATCATAGAATTTGGGGGTCATTTTGATCCCATAGTATTATTAACCTCAATAACCATAATTTACACTCATTTCCAGTCTATTCTGAACACCTCACACCTCACAATATTATTTTTAGTCCTAAAATTTTCACCAAGGTCGCTGGATGACTAAGATAAGCGACCCAAGTGGCCGACACAAACACCTGGCCCATCTAGGAGTGGCACTGCAGTGTCACGCAGGATGGCCCTTCAAAAAATACTCCCCAAACAGCACATGACGCAAAGAAAAAAAGAGGCGCAATGAGGTAGCTGTGTGACTAAGATAAGCGACCCAAGTGGCCGACACAAATACCTGGCCCATCTAGGAGTGGCACTGCAGTGTCACGCAGGATGGCCCTTCCAAAAAATACTCCCCAAACAGCACATGACGCAAAGAAAAAAAGAGGCGCAATGAGGTAGCTGTGTGACTAAGATAAGCGACCCAAGTGGCCGACACAAACACCTGGCCCATCTAGGAGTGGCACTGCAGTGTCACGCAGGATGGCCCTTCAAAAAAATACTCCCCAAACAGCACATGACGCATAGAAAAAAAGAGGTGCAATGAGGTAGCTGTGTTACTAAGATAAGCGACCCAAGTGGCCGACACAAACACCTGGCCCATCTAGGAGTGGCACTGCAGTGTCACGCAGGATGGCCCTTCCAAAAAATACTCCCCAAACAGCACATGATGCAAAGAAAAAAAGAGGCGCAATGAGGTAGCTGTGTGACTAAGATAAGCGACCCAAGTGGCCGACGCAAACACCTGGACCATCTAGGAGTGGCACTGCAGTGTCACGCAGGATGGCCCTTCAAAAAAATACTCCCCAAACAGCACATGACGCAAAGAAAAATGAAAGAAAAAAGAGGTGCAAGATGGAATTGTCCTTGGGCCCTCCCACCCACCCTTATGTTGTATAAACAGGACATGCACACTTTAACGAACCCATCATTTCAGCGACAGGGTCTGCCACACGACTGTGACTGAAATGACTGGTTGGTTTGGGCCCCCACCAAAAAAGAAGCAATCAATCTCTCCTTGCACAAACTGGCTCTACAGAGGCAAGATGTCCACCTCATCATCATCGTCCGATTCATCACCCCTTTCACTGTGTACAGCCCCCTGCTCACAGATTATTAATTCGTCCCCACTGGAATCCACCATCTCAGGTCCCCGTGCACTTTCTGGAGGCAATTGCTGCTGGTGAATGTCTCCACGGAGGAATTGATTATAATTCATTTTAATGAACATCATCTTCTCCACATTTTCTGGAAGTAACCTCGTACGCCGATTGCTGACAAGGTGAGCGGCTGCACTAAACACTCTTTCGGAGTACACACTGGAGGGAGGGCAACTTAGGTAGAATAAAGCCAGTTTCTGCAAGGGCCTCCAAATTGCCTCTTTTTCCTGCCAGTATACGTACGGACTGTCTGACGTGCCTACTTGGATGCGGTCACTCATATAATCCTCCACCATTCTTTCAATGGTGACAGAATCATATGCAGTGACAGTAGACGACATGCTTAAATCATAGAATTTGGGGGTCATTTTGATCCCATAGTATTATTAACCTCAATAACCATAATTTACACTCATTTCCAGTCTATTCTGAACACCTCACAATATTATTTTTAGTCCTAAAATTTTCACCAAGGTCGCTGGATGACTAAGATAAGCGACCCAAGTGGCCGACACAAACACCTGGCCCATCTAGGAGTGGCACTGCAGTGTCACGCAGTATGGCCCTTCAAAAAATACTCCCCAAACAGCACATGACGCAAAGAAAAAAAGAGGCGCAATGAGGTAGCTGTGTGACTAAGATAAGCGACCCAAGTGGCCGACACAAATACCTGGCCCATCTAGGAGTGGCACTGCAGTGTCACGCAGGATGGCCCTTCCAAAAAATACTCCCCAAACAGCACATGACGCAAAGAAAAAAAGAGGCGCAATGAGGTAGCTGTGTGACTAAGATAAGCGACCCAAGTGGCCGACACAAACACCTGGCCCATCTAGGAGTGGCACTGCAGTGTCACGCAGGATGGCCCTTCAAAAAAATACTCCCCAAACAGCACATGACGCATAGAAAAAAAGAGGTGCAATGAGGTAGCTGTGTTACTAAGATAAGCGACCCAAGTGGCCGACACAAACACCTGGCCCATCTAGGAGTGGCACTGCAGTGTCACGCAGGATGGCCCTTCCAAAAAAATACTCCCCAAACAGCACATGACACAAAGAAAAATGAAAGAAAAAAGAGGTGCAAGATGGAATTGTCCTTGGGCCCTCCCACCCACCCTTATGTTGTATAAACAGGACATGCACACTTTAACGAACCCATCATTTCAGCGACAGGGTCTGCCACACGACTGTGACTGAAATGACTGGTTGGTTTGGGCCCCCCCAAAAAAAGAAGCAATCAATCTCTCCTTGCACAAACTGGCTCTACAGAGACAAGATGTCCACCTCATCATCATCGTCCGATTCATCACCCCTTTCACTGTGTACAGCCCCCTGCTCACAGATTATTAATTCGTCCCCACTGGAATCCACCATCTCAGGTCCCCGTGCACTTTCTGGAGGCAATTGCTGCTGGTGAATGTCTCCACGGAGGAATTGATTATAATTCATTTTAATGAACATCATCTTCTCCACATTTTCTGGAAGTAACCTCGTACGCCGATTGCTGATAAGGTGAGCGGCTGCACTAAACACTCTTTCGGAGTACACACTGGAGGGAGGGCAACTTAGGTAGAATAAAGCCAGTTTCTGCAAGGGCCTCCAAATTGCCTCTTTTTCCTGCCAGTATACGTACGGACTGTCTGACGTGCCTACTTGGATGCGGTCACTCATATAATCCTCCACCATTCTTTCAATGGTGACAGAATCATATGCAGTGACAGTAGACGACATGTCAGTAATCGTTGGCAGGTCCTTCAGTCCGGACCAGATGTCAGCACTCGCTCCAGACTGCCCTGCATCACCGCCAGCGTGTGGGCTCGGAATTCTTAGCCTTTTCCTCGCACCCCCAGTTGCGGGAGAATGTGAAGGAGGAGCTGTTGACGGGTCACGTTCCGCTTGACTTGACAATTCTCTCACCAGCAGGTCTTTGAACCCCTGCAGACTTGTGTCTGCCGGAAAGAGAGATACAACGTAGGTTTTAAATCTGGGATCGAGCACGGTGGCCAAAATGTAGTGCTCTGATTTCAACAGATTGACCACCCGTGAATCCTGGTTAAGCGAATGAAGGGCTCCATCCACAAGTCCCACATGCCTAGCGGAATCGCTCTGTTTTAGCTCCTCCTTCAATGTCTCCAGCTTCTTCTGCAAAAGCCTGATGAGGGGAATGACCTGACTCAGGCTGGCAGTGTCTGAACTGACTTCACGTGTGGCAAGTTCAAAAGGTTGCAGAACCTTGCACAACGTTGAAATCATTCTCCACTGCGCTTGAGACAGGTGCATTCCACCTCCTTTGCCTATATCGTGGGCAGATGTATAGGCTTGAATGGCCTTTTGCTGCTCCTCCATCCTCTGAAGCATATAGAGGGTTGAATTCCACCTCGTTGCCACCTCTTGCTTCAGATGATGGCAGGGCAGGTTCAGGTGTTTTTGGTGGTGCTCCAGTCTTCTGTACGCGGTGCCTGTACGCCGAAAGTGGCCCGCAATTCTTATGGCCAACGACAGCATCTCTTGCACGCCCCTGTCGTTTTTTAAATAATTCTGCACCACCAAATTCAAGGTATGTGCAAAACATGGGACGTGCTGGAATTTGCCCAGATGTAATGCACACACAATATTGCTGGCGTTGTCCGATGCCACAAATCCCCAAGAGTGTCCAATTGGGGTAAGCCATTCTGCGATGATCTTCCTCAGTTGCCGTAAGAGGTTGTCAGCTGTGTGCGTATTCTGGAAAGCGGTGATACAAAGCGTAGCCTGCCTAGGAACGAGTTGGCGTTTGCGAGATGCTGCTACTGGTGCCGTCGCTGCTGTTCTTGCAGCGGGAGGCAATACATCTACCCAGTGGGCTGTCACAGTCATGTAGTCCTGAGTCTGCCCTGCTCCACTTGTCCACATGTCCGTGGTTAAGAGGACATTTGGTACAACTGCATTTTTTAGGACACTGGTGACTCTTCTTCTGAGGTCTGTGTACATTTTCGGTATCGCCTGCCTAGAGAAATGGAACCTAGATGGTATTTGGTACCGGGGACACAGTACCTCAATCAAGTCTATAGTTGGCTCTGAAGTAACGATGGATACCGGAACCACGTTTCTCACCGCCCAGGCTGCCAAGGCCTCAGTTATCCGCTTTGCAGCAGGATGACTGCTGTGATATTTCATCTTCCTCGCAAAGGACTGTTGGACAGTCAATTGCTTACTGGAAGTAGTACAAGTGGTCTTCCGACTTCCCCTCTGGGATGACCATCGACTCCCAGCAGCAACAACAGCAGCGCCAGCAGCAGTAGGCGTTACACTCAAGGATGCATCGGAGGAATCCCAGGCAGGAGAGGACTCGTCAGACTTGCCAGTGACATGGCCTGCAGGACTATTGGCTTTCCTGGGTAAGGAGGAAATTGACACTGAG
This sequence comes from Pseudophryne corroboree, assembly GCF_028390025.1. Classification (NCBI taxonomy): domain Eukaryota; kingdom Metazoa; phylum Chordata; class Amphibia; order Anura; family Myobatrachidae; genus Pseudophryne; species Pseudophryne corroboree. Next base: position 1,240,606,825 of record NC_086444.1, on the reverse strand, counting down.
GGAGTTGGTGGTGTGGTTTGCGTGAGCTTGGTTACAAGAGGAAGGGATTTACTGGTCAGTGGACTGCTTCCGCTGTCGCCCAAAGTTTTTGAACTTGTCACTGACTTATGATGAATGCGCTGCAGGTGACGTATAAGGGAGGATGTTCCGAGGTGGTTAACGTCCTTACCCCTACTTATTACAGCTTGACAAAGGCAACACGCGGCTTGACACCTGTTGTCCGCATTTGTGTTGAAATAATTCCACACCGAAGAGCTGATTTTTTTTGTATTTTGACCAGGCATGTCAATGGCCATATTCCTCCCACGGACAACAGGTGTCTCCCCGGGTGCCTGACTTAAACAAACCACCTCACCATCAGAATCCTCCTGGTCAATTTCCTCCCCAGCGCCAGCAACACCCATATCCTCATCCTGGTGTACTTCAACACTGACATCTTCAATTTGACTATCAGGAACTGGACTGCGGGTGCTCCTTCCAGCACTTGCAGGGGGCGTGCAAATGGTGGAAGGTGCAAGCTCTTCCCATCCAGTGTTGGGAAGGTCAGGCATCGCAACCGACACAATTGGACTCTCCTTGGGGATTTGTGATTTCGAAGAACGCACAGTTCTTTGCTGTGCTTTTGCCAGCTTAAGTCTTTTCATTTTTCTAGCGAGAGGCTGAGTGCTTCCATCCTCATGTGAAGCTGAACCACTAGCCATGAACATAGGCCAGGGCCTCAGCCGTTCCTTGCCACTCCGTGTTGTAAATGGCATATTGGCAAGTTTACGCTTCTCCTCAGACGCTTTTAATTTTTATTTTTGGGTCATTTTTTTACTGATCTTTTGTGTTTTGGATTTTACATGCTCTGTACTATGACATTGGGCATCGGCCTTGGCAGACGACGTTGATGGCATTTCATCGTCTCGGCCATGACTAGTGGCAGCAGCTTCAGCACGAGGTGGAAGTCGATCTTGATCTTTCCCTATTTTTTAACCTCCACATTTTTGTTCTCCATATTTTAATGCGCACAACTAAAAGCCACCACAGGTATACAATGTAGATGGATGGATAGTATAGTATTATATTACTTATGGAGGACGAGTGACGACACAGAGGTAGGTACAGCCGTGGCCTACCATACTGCTATATATATATATAATGTATAATAATAACGGACCTGGTGGACACTGTCAGTAGACTGCTAAACTAGTATGAAGAAAAAAAAAGCAACCACAGGTATACAATGTAGATGGATGGATAGTATAGTATTATATTACTTATGGACGACGAGTGCACTGATGACACAGAGGTAGGTACAGTCGTGGCCTACCGTACTGCTATATATAATATACTGTATAATAATAACGGACCTGGTGGACACTGTCAGCAGACTGCTAAACTAGTATGAAGAAAAAAAAAGCCACCACAGGTATACAATGTAGATGGATGGATAGTATAGTATTATTATATTACTTATGGACGACGAGTGCACTGACGACACAGAGGTAGGTACAGCCGTGGCCTACCGTACTGCTATATATATATATAATGTATAATAATAACGGACCTGGTGGACACTGTCAGCAGACTGCTAAACTAGTATGAAGGAAAAAAAGCCACCACAGGTATACAATGTAGATGGATGGATAGTATAGTATTATTATATTACTTATGGACGACGAGTGCACTGACGACACAGAGGTAGGTACAGCCGTGGCCTACCGTACTGCTATATATATATATATATATATAATATACTGTATAATAATAACGGACCTGGTGGACACTGTCAGCAGACTTCTAAACTAGTATGAAGAAAAAAAAAGCCACCACAGGTATACAATGTAGATGGATGGATAGTATAGTATTATATTACTTATGGACGACGAGTGCACTGACGACACAGAGGTAGGTACAGCCGTGGCCTACCATACTGCTATATATAATATACTGTATAATAATAACGGACCTGGTGGACACTGTCATCAGACTGCTAAACTAGTATGAAGAAAAAAAAAGCCACCACAGGTGTATAATGTAGATGGATGGATAGTATAGTATTATTATATTACTTATGGACGATGAGTGCACTGACGACACAGAGGTAGGTACAGCCGTGGCCTACCGTACTGCTATATATATATATAATGTATAATAATAACGGACCTGGTGGACACTATCAGCAGACTGCTAAACTAGTATGAAGAAAAAAAAGCCACCACAGGTATACAATGTAGATGGATGGATAGTATAGTATTATTATATTACTTATGGACGACGAGTGCACTGACGACACAGAGGTAGGTACAGCCGTGGCCTACCGTACTGCTATATATATATATATATATAATATACTGTATAATAATAACGGACCTGGTGGACACTGTCAGCAAACTGCTAAACTAGTATGAAGAAAAAAAAAGCCACCACAGGAGTGTTTTTCAGGCAGACAAACGTATACTGGACTGGTGGTCACTGTCAGCAAAACTGTGCACTGTACTCCTGCTATAACTGCTCCCCAGTCCCCACAATTAGGCAGTGTGAGCAGTGCACTCAGCACAGATATATCATGCAGCAGTGCAGCACACTGAGCACAGATATGGTGGAGCGTTTTTTTCAGGCAGAGAACCAACGGATTAAACTGGTGGTCACTACTATTATAATCAAAACCCTGCACTGTACTCCCTAACAGCTGCTCCCCGTCCCCAATCCTCCCCACAATTATAACTAAGTCACTCTGTGTCTTTTCTACTATAATGGAGAGGACGCCAGCCACGTCCTCTCCCTATCAATCTCAATGCACGTGTGAAAATGGCGGCGACGCGCGGCTGCTTATATAGAATCCGAGTCTCGCGAGAATCCGACAGCGGGATGATGACGTTCGGGCGCGCTCGGTTTACCCGAGCCACATGGGAGAATCCGAGCATAGCTCGGACCCGTGTAAAAAGGCTGAAGTTCGGGGGGGTTCGGTTTCCGAGAAACCGAACCCGCTCATCACTACAAATTATACATATTGAGATTTCTTAGTCTTTCTGTGTCTGTTTTGTGATGTAGGCCATGCACCATTTTAGTTGCCCTTCTTTGTACAGACTCTAATTTATTAATATCCTTTTGAAGATATGGCCTCCAGAATTGAACACAGTATTCTAGATGAGGCCGTACCAATGTCCTATACAGCAGCATTATTACTTCTTTCTTTCTGCTGTGGTTTCCTTTCCCAATGCAGTCAGGCATCTGACTAGCCTTCCTCATTGCTTTGTTACATTGCTTACCTGCCTTTAAGTCACCTGAAGTAGTGACTCTTAGATCCCTTTCCTCCTCAGTAGTTTTCAGTATAGTGCCATTAATACTATATTTAGCCTTTGGATTTTTGAGACCCAAGTGCATGATTTTGCATTTTTTGGCATTTAACTGTAATTGCCACACTCTTGACCATTCCTCTAGTCTACCTAGATCCTCAATCATTTGTTTTACCCCACCTGGTGTGTCTACCCTGTTGCATACCTTTGTGTCATCTGCAAAGAGGCAGACTTTCCCTTTAATGCCATTTGCAATGTCACCAATAAAGATATTAAAAAGCACTGGTCCAAGTACAGATCCCAGGGGCACTCCACTGGTAACATTTCCCTCCTGTGAATGCACTCCATTTACCACAACTCTGTTTTCTATCCTTCAACCAAGATCTTATCCATTCAATAATTCTAGTATCCAAACCCAAGCTTTCAAGTTTATTTAGCAGTCTGCGATGTGGAACAGTATCAAAAGCCTTACTAAAGTCTAGATAAGCTATATCCATGGTTCCACCTTTATCCATCACTTTAGTCACACAGTCAAAAAAGTCAATAAGATTTGTTTGACATGATCTCCCCCCAGTGAATCCATGCTGTTTGGGATCCTGTAAATTGCTGGATTTGAGAAAGTCTACAACGCTTTATTTTAAGAGTGTTTCCATCATTTTCCCTACTAACAAGATATATCTCTTTGTCTTCATTATTTTGTGTTGCTTATATTTCCTAAAAGCTATCTTTTTTGCTTTCACAATATTTGTTCCTTCTCTCGCAAACCACACTGGCTTACTTTTCCTTGTGTTTTTCCTAACACTTTTGATACAAAGGTGTGTTGCCTTTAATATTATAATCCTGCACTGCTTCCAAGTTCCTCCACTCTGCCAAAGTATTGCTCACACATTTTCCCATCCCTACAAAATCAGCCTTCCTAAAATCCAACACCTCTGTTTTTGTATGGGATAAGTCAGTCTCTATCTTTATGCTGAACCAAACTGCTTCATGATCACTTGATCCCACATTTTCACCCACTTTTACGACCGATATTCTATCTCCATTTGTAAGTATTAGGTCTAATATTGCATCTTTCTGAGTGGGCTCCCTCACCAATTGGTGGAGGGATGCTACTTGATGGGAATTAAAAATGTCCCTACTTCTTGTGGAACTAGCAACAGACACCTCCCAGTTTACATCAGGAAGATTAAAGCCTTCCATGATTATTACCGCTCCTTTTAATGCCATTTTAGTAATGTCCTGTAATAGGTTCTTGTCAGGTTCCTCTTCCTTACCTGGTGGCCTGTATATCACACATAATAATTCCCTGTGATGCCCTGTGGTCGCTTGGCTGTGGTGGTTTGGGGGGTCCTGTGCCCTAGGTTTGAACCCCTATATTGTTAGGTACTTCTCCCCTGTTTCTATTGTTACCCAACGAGCCTCAGTTTTCCTTCAATACTTTGTATTAAGGTAGTATTTATGTTTTTTTACATACATTGCTACCCCTCATCTGATTCTTCCCATTCTGTCCTTACTAAATAAAGTATATCCTGGTATAGCTATGTCCCAGTCATGATTTTCATTGCACCATGACTCTGTAATTGCCACAATATCTAGATCATCCCTTGTCATTATTGCAGTTAGTTCTGGGATTTTATGTCCAAGAAGCTGTTAAACCAGTGATGGATGGTAAGCCTGTTGTTGGAGAAGAAGTCACAGTGTTAATGGTTTTGTATCCTGTCATTGTTAGGCAACTCCAGCACTATGTGTTTGAGACCCCTAGAGCTGTTGAGAGGGTTTCCCACCAATAACAGCCACTACTTTTCCCTTTGAGCTGTATGCACACACCAGTAAACAAAATGCTGCCTGGACTTAAACCTCTAGCAGTAGGGGCAAACACAATAGGCTGGAAACCACAAGATGTTTAACCTGGCGTGTAGCAGCTTAAAAGCAAGGGTTAGTTGCAGACAGACAGGCTGCAGGATGATTTGGCAAGGCTATGGTTAATAACAAACAGACTTTGGTTAGGTTATGCAGACAAGGCTGGTGTAACTGAAGACGGCAGCACTTGAAGAAAACCAGATAAAAAGCAGGAGTTAATTGCAGGTGGGTCATCAGGAAAGGCTGTGTCAAAGTCGAAAAATATCGTGATGCGTATACCTTGTACTAACCCCATGCACATGCCCGCTGCGCGTGCACTCAGTCCGCCGTACGTGCACACATCCGCAAGTTGCGTAATATCGCTCCGGCGATAGTGCGCATAATGTAGGTATTTACGGCAGAGTTTGTGAGCTTGTAGCGTGCGACTCGAATATAGCATAATTAACCCAAATAGTGCATTTTGTAGTAAATATTCCCCTAGACTATGTCAGCGAGTATGTTTAGTTTAAACTGTTCCTGGACAGAGGGATTCCTCTTTGCATGATAGGAAGGGTCAGACAAAGGTTGAAAGGTGGTGTCTAGTATCCAGCTGTAGGGTATTTTAAGGGTAACATTCCGATGTTAGTTAGGAAAGGATCGCTCACTCCTGCATATAGTTATGTACAGATTATGAACATTAACTGTATTTGCTGTAAATTACACATGCGGCGGGAATCCTGAGGATACCTCCCACCAGAGCAGTTGGGGAAAAGACACAGCCCACCTGTTCAAATCCACCTATGACCTTTTGTTATAATGCAGAGACACATCCCTGTGTCCAATGAACAATGAGATTACTGGTACCATTGTATTGTGAATTAATGTTTTGTATATAAAGACCACTGTTGCCTGGCCAGCCTCACTATCTCTCTCTGAAGGCTTTCTACCTGATAGCTGAGGGCTGGACTCCAGGACGCGCTTGCGAAAATATTCCCCACGTATGTATTATTCTCTGTAGCCATTGTTCTCCATTGTAGCGATTATTCTCTGCTATTCTCTCTTATTGTTATGCTGTTATTCTGTTAGATTTCTATGTTAGTTTGTAGTGTATGACTTGTATTGTTTTACCTTTTTATTAGAAATAATCCACGGCGGTGTTAGAGCCGTTGTGGTATTTAACCAAACTCAGAGTCGTATCTTCACTTTTTTTGCAAAGGGTTCTCTTAGCGCCTTAATCGCTCAAACAGCATACACATTGTTAAGGTTGTTAAGCATTACATCATTACAGTATTTGGTTAATAAGGTTTAGAGTATAAGCATATTCTTACTGTGGTATATAATAAGGTTTAAAGGTTATCAACTGTGTGTGCGCTCGCTGTGTGTATTCCGTACACTCAGCGCAGCGTGTGTACGCCACGTGCGTACCACGTACGGTACTCTGTACGCAAATAGCGTGCAAAGTGCGTAGCATGTGCACGTGGTATAGCGGCCATAGCGGCTCAACGGTAATAGTATATAGCTTTATGTTTAAAGATAATAATTGACATTATCAATTGGGAGCATCGTCCAGGCCTCCTCATATTCGCAGCCTAGCAGGACAAAGCAGACTTTATCTATCAGCAAAGGGAGGGAAAGTATGAAGGTATCCCCTGTTAACCCTTTCATGGTCAGGTGGATACATTGGTGCTGATTAGATAAGCATCTGCTCTGCATGGTTTGTAGGGATGCTGGTGGGATCCGAAAGGTAAGAACGTAAAGCTATTTTTAAAGTCTGTGAATTTCTGAATACAAGCATACACCTGTACTCTGCATATCTGATTATATTGTTGCAAAACAAGGTTCAAATGAGTCATATTGTGTTTGATTCAGATTGGATTGCTTATCTGTTTAAGTAGGTTTAAAAGTATATTTAAAAGTTGCTGCAAAAGCCTTGATATAGTGTTGTTGTTGTTTTTTTTTAACTCAGGCCTAAAATAACTTCAGGGGCTTGCATGGTGATTTTTTTTGTGACAAAGGAAGCCGCATGGTCTGTCCTCCATTTTGTGTAACTCTCATGGATGTGGAAAGGGGAGGAGCAGCGGCCATTTTGGGAAGGTCATTTTTTTTTTCTAAATGGCTGATTTTCAGTCTGCTCAGGAATAATCAGCCATCCTTGGTCAAAAAGAAATCACCATTTATGAGTTCCCAATGCATTTATTTAACCCATGCCATAGTCAAATACAAATAGATTCAGATGGGGCTTAATAAAAGTTAATAGTAAGATTAATTTGATGTAAGAATGACACACAGATATAAACAAAGTTTTTTTTTCTATTACCTCTAGGATTCAGTTAAACTCTGCTTGATGTAAGATAAGCCATTGAAATGCAAATTAACCTGTGCAACGTCTTTTTCCTGGCAGTGAAAAACCACCTTCACAGACAGTCAAAAGCACATTCATATGCAACTTAGAAGAGTAAATGAGTCTCAGGAGACCAGTGAATAGTACATAGATATAATATTATAATTATGTGTGTGTGTTTATATCAATGAATGTTCTGCAAGATAGCTATCCAATATGAATCATACTATTGGAAGCATTGATTACTAGATCCATTTAGACCTGTATTTTGTACTCTGTATAACTACTCGCATTATTGCTATAAGCATTGATTACTAGATTCATTTTGACCCGTGCTGGAAAAATTTGTTGCTATTTAGTTAAAAATATAGAGTAATATTTGAGGGAGTACGTGTTAAACACACACGCAGCCTGGCCTAGTTATAAAGGTTTATACAGGAAATACTGTGTGGTGCTTGGTAGGCGATTATAGCTAAATATCATTTACCTTTATGGAAGTGTGGTATTTGTATTACTGCAGACGTATACGGCCTTTTGCATACGTGTTTCGGACAGCGTGCTAGACTGCGTATGCAACGCAAAGGCCTACACACGTGGCGTATTTTACGCAATGTGCGTACAGATACGCCCACTAAATGCAAATCACACAATAGCACAGTTTCAGTTTAGGCGAGACGGTAGTCACGCGAAAATAGCACAAATTGATCAGAATCCAAAATTTAGTTTTAAATTTTTTTTTTCTGTATTACCTCTGGGGAAAGCTATCAGTTAACAGGAAAGGATTTTTGTGATCAGAAAACTATAGAATGATAGTGTGGGCTGAAAAAAGGTATGAGTGTATTGAACCCCGCTTGGTGGTCTTGGTGATCTTGGTGAGCTTGGTGAAGCTTGGTGAAGCACGGCCTAGGTGAAAACGTGTGAGCATGGTCCAGGTGTACACGTGCAACGGAGTGTGATAAAGTTTTTATGGTATTACGCTCCGGCTGTTGTGGAGCACAGTAGGGAGACTGCAATGATCCTACCATTTATAGATAACAAGTGTCTATAAATGGTACGATTGCATCAACAAACATCCAAGGACAATTACACACGTTATCATATGAATGTATTTATAACACATGTCTTATCTTCATCTCTGCAATCTTCAGGTAGTGACACAAAAAGTCGACAGGTGATATAGATACATATATTAGCACTCACATATTTTCCCCCTCCATGTATCATCAACTAATGTGCACCCCATTTTTTTGGAACAAAGAAGCTGAAAAGAGCTTGGTAGTGTTTGTTAGCCCACTTACAGACCCTTAATACGGGATAAGAAGGATTTAATGTATACTTCGCAATACCTCGAAGCTTATTTAGAACATGTACGGCACAATGATACATGGCCCCTCAGACATGAAGTTCATACATACATGCTTTTACTATCCCACTAGGTCATACATTTCCCACCTTCTCCTCTCCTCCCTACTCCCAATCATTTATAGGTATTTCGTCGTAATATATATTTTTCTGCTTAATTGTTTAGATAGTGGCAGTTATTGTTGACTGCCAAAGGGTGGACTGTCAATGTCGAAAAATATCGTGATGCGTATTCCTTGTACTAACCCCATGCACATGCCCGCTGTGCGTGCACTCAGTCCGCCATACGTGCACACATCCGCAAGTTGCGTAATATCGCTCCGGCGATAGTGCGCATAATGTGGGTATTTACGGCGGAGTTTGTGAGCTTGTAGCGTGCGACTCGAATATAGCATAATTAACCCAAATAGTGCATTTTGTAGTAAAAATTCCTCTAGACTATGTCAGCGAGTATTTTTAGTTTAAACTGTTCCTGGACAGAGGGATTCCTCTTTGCATGATAGGAAGGGTCAGACAAAGGTTGAAAGGTGGTGTCTAGTATCCAGCTGTAGGGTATTTTAAGGGTAACATTCCGATGTTAGTTAGGAAAGGATCGCTCGCTCCTGCGTATAGTTATGTACAGAAATAGATTATGAACATTAACTGTATTTGCTGTAAATTACACATGCGGCGGGAATCCTGAGGATACCTCCCACCAGAGCAGTTGGGGAAAGACACAGCCCACCTGTTCAAATCCACCTATGACCTTTTGTTATAATGCAGAGACACATCCCTGTGTCCAATGAACAATGAGATTACTGGTACCATTGTATTGTGAATTAATGTTTTGTATATAAAGACCACTGTTGCCTGGCCAGCCTCACTATCTCTCTCTGAAGGCTTTCTACCTGATAGCTGAGGGCTGGACTCTAGGACGCGCTTGCGAAAATATTCCCCACGTATGTATTATTCTCTGTAGCCATTGTTCTCCATTGTAGCAATTATTCTCTGCTATTCTCTCTTATTGTTATGCTGTTATTCTGTTAGATTTCTATGTTAGTTTGTAGTGTATGACTTGTATTGTTTTACCTTTTTATTAGAAATAATCCACGGCGGTGTTAGAGCCGTTGTGGTATTTAACCAAACTCAGAGTCGTATCTTCACTTTCTTGCAAAGGGCTCTCTTAGCGCCTTAATCGCTCAAACAGCATACACATTGTTAAGGTTGTTAAGCATTACATCATTACAGTATTTGGTTAATAAGGTTTAGAGTATAAGCATATTCTTACTGAGGTATATAATAAGGTTTAAAGGTTATCAACTGTGTGTGCGCTCGCTGTGTGTATTCCGTACACTCAGCGCAGCGTGTGTACGCCACGTGCATACCATGTACGGTACTCTGTACGCAAATAGCGTGCAAAGTGCGTAGCACGTGCACGTGGTATAGCGGCCATAGCGGCTCAATGGTAATAGTATATAGCTTTATGTTTAAAGATAATAATTGACATTATCAGCTGGCTGAAGACTTCTGAAGTAAGAGGGTGCAGGATTCACAGTAGGCCAATGGTATCTGAAACAATGAGGTGTGAGTTGTAGGAGTCTTTGACAGGTGGTGGTTAACTGCTGTCCAATCAGGTGCAGATTGTGTACTGATTAAAAGTAAAGTGCTGCCAGTATGAACTAAGTTGCAGAGAGACATACTAGATGTCCATGCTGCAGATGACAATAACACAAATAGGATAAGATTTAGCTTGAAGACTGGATATTCTGAAGTCTTGTGACTTACAGGCATGGCTGAAGTAAATATACTATATTGCAGAAGGCATCCACAGAGACACAGGCTGGATATGCAATGAAGTAGGACTGGAAGGATATAGTCACAGTAGTCAAAGTAGCCTAGTCATAAATCAGGAACCAACATGAAAGTAAACTAAAGAATATCACCATCAACAGGAACTTGGCAAAATCCCTAATAAAAGGGAGATAGATTAATCACAAGAGTCATCAGGTTAGAGTCAGATAATGAGGCATTCCAAACAGGTGTGCTACTACACATACTGTAGCAACCAACATCCTAGTTGGTAGAAGACAGACAAAAATACAAACAGGAATGTGCCACAGCAGTGACTTATAACAGTAGCCGCCCACCTCCTCCTGACACCAAGTCGAAGGGGAACTGAGGACTTGATAAGACTAGACAGAAAGACATGGCAGATTTCAAGATTTCCAGAGGGACTTATTCTTCTTTCTGTAAGGTTGCCAAGGTCTGACTAAGGTAAGCCCAAATACAGATGGGTCCTCCGTTATCTTGGCTGGCTGAGGCGTTATTCGCGATCGGGCATACTCAGCGTAATGGGGCACAGGTAGGCATGCCTAGTTACAGGCACAAGCTGAGGAGAAAATGGCCCAGTTAGTGGGTAAAGGAGGCAAAACTTTTTTTAGGTATATAAGCGAAAAGAGAAAAACAAAAGGCGGAATTATAAAACTAAAGACGGACACTGGGAGTCTTGTTGAAGGAGACAATTTAATAGCAGATCATCTTAATGATTATTTTTGCTCAGTATTTACTACTGAAAGAGAGGGGAAGGGGCCACAGTTAAGTTGCAGGGATATTCAGGAAAATGAAACAAGTACATTTACAGAGGAGAAGGTCCTAACAGAACTCTCAAAGCTGAAAGTGGACAAATCTATGGGGCCAGATGGGATACATCCAAGGATACTAAAAGAACTTAAAGAGGTGCTGGTAGCACCATTGACAGATTTATTCAACCAGTCATTAGCTACAGGAGAAATTCCTGGGGACTGGAAAAGAGCAAACGTAGTCCCACTGCACAAAAGTGGAAGCAAGGAAGAGGCAAACAACTACAGACCAGTGAGTCTTACATCAGTAGTAGGGAAATTGATGGAAACACTCTTAAAAGAAAGAGTTGTAGATTATCTCAAATCCGGCAATTTACTGGATCCCAAACAGCATGGATTCACTGGGGGGAGATCATGTCAAACAAATCTTATTGACTTTTTTGATTGTGTGACTAAAGTGATGGATAAAGGTGGAGCCATGGATATAGCTTATCTAGACTTTAGTAAGGCTTTTGACACAGTTCCACATCGCAGACTGCTAAATAAACTTGAAAGTTTGGGATTGGATATTAGGATTATTGAATGGATAAGATCTTGGTTGAAGGATAGAAAACAGAGAGTTGTGGTAAATGGAGTGCATTCACAGGAGGGAAATGTTACCAGTGGAGTACCCCAGGGATCTGTACTTGGACCAGTGCTTTTTAATATCTTTATTGGTGACATTGCAAATGGCATTAAAGGGAAAGTATGCCTTTTTGCAGATGACACAAAGGTATGCAACAGGGTAGACACACCAGGTGGGGTAAAACAAATGATTGAGGATCTAGGTAGACTAGAGGAATGGTCAAGAGTCTGGCAATTACAGTTTAATGCCAAAAAATGCAAAATCATGCACTTGGGTCTCAAAAATCCAAAGGCTAAATGCAGTATTAATGGCACTATACTGGAAACTACTGAGGAGGAAAGGGATCTAGGAGTCACTATTTCAGATGACTTAAAAGCAGGTAAGCAATGTAACAAGGCAATGAGGAAGGCTAGTCAGATGCTTGGCTGCATTGGGAGAGGAATCAGCAGCAGAAAGAAAGAAGTAATAATGCCACTGTATAGGTCATTGGTACGGCCTCATCTAGAATACTGTATTCAGTTCTGGAGGCCATATCTTCAAAAGGATATTAATACATTAGAAACTGTACAAAGGAGGGCAACTAAAATGGTGCATGGCCTACATCACAAAACATACCCAGAAAGACTAAGAAATCTCAATATGTATAGTTTGGAGCAGAGAAGGGAAAGGGGGGACATGATAGAAACTTTCAAATATATGAAGGGTTTTAACAAAGTCCAGGAGGGAAACATTCTCCAAATGAAGAGAAGCAATAGGACACGAGGACATGCACTGAGACTGGAGGGGGGGAGGTTCAGGGGAAATTTGCGGAAAAATTATTTCACAGAAAGGGTAGTGGACAAGTGGAATAGCCTCCCATCAGAGGTGGTAGAGGCTAAGACAGTAGAGCAATTTAAACATGCATGGGATAGACATAAGGCTATCCTTACAAATAAATAAGGATCAAATAAGGTTAGTGATAAAAAATAATATAAAAAAAAAAAGGGGCAGACTAGATGGGCCAAGTGGTTCTTATCTGCCGACAAATTCTATGTTTCTTACAGAGAGGCGTGCCTAGACGCTGGAAGGTGCACAGAGCATTTGTCGTTACCTTTAAGTGTAATACCTGTGATCATCCACCAGATGTCGCTTTTTAAAATCACCACTGCGCATGCGTGTGGTCTCCTGTAAAATACAATACTGAAATACATAGTAAGAACTACATTACTAGTGCCTCTCATTACGCTACATTATTTCATACAGTATATAACAGTATATACAGTACAGTACTAATGCATGTTAGTTTCTTCCAGACACTTTATTATTTATTTTATTTTATATCTATCGTAGTGTAGTATACTTTCACAATCAATACAAGTGTGCACACAAGTTTTACATAAAGCAGGGCAAAGCTGCAGGAGCGTTTCTACTGTTATGGTTCTATGCACCGTATGGTACACATACTGTACAATTCTGAAGCAGGGCAGACTCAATTGAAATGGCTACCACATGTGACTCCTTGCCCCATGGAGGCACTCAGCTATGGAGCAAGCAACAGCACAGGTTTTGCAGGCTATGGACTAATGCTGAATGAGCGTCACAATTCTCTAGCTAAAATATACAGTGGCGATAGGGATAAGTGAGGTCTATGCACATAACGATACACCGGACCAGATCGTATCGCAAAGTGACAAAATGTCAGAGGCACGTGAACCCCCGCCTTGTGGCAGCACTCAGCTTTGGAGCGACCAACAGCATTGGTTTTGCAGGCTATGGGCCAATGCTGAAGGAGCATCAGAATCCCCTACCTAAAATACACAGGGGCGATAGGGATAAGTGGGGTCTATGCACGTAACAATACACCGGACCCAATCGTATTGCAAAATGACAAAATGTCAGAGGCACGTGAACCCCCACCTTGTGGCAGCACTCAGCTATGGAGCTGGCAATGGCATAAGTTTTGCAGGCTATGTGCCAATGCTGAAGGAGCGTCACAATCCCCTAGCTAAAATACACAGGGGCGATAGGGATAAGTGAGGTCTATGCACATAAAGATACATCGGACCCGATCGTATCGCAAAGTGACAAAATGTCCGAGGCACGTGACCCCCCGCCTTGTGGCAGCACTCAGCTATGGAGTGAGTGACGGCATAGGTTTTTAAGGCTATGGGCCAATGCTGAAGGAGTGTCAAAATCCCCTAGCTAAAAAACACAGGGGCGATAGGGATAAGCGAGGACTATGAACATAACGATACACCAGACCCGATCGTATCGCAAAGTGACAAAATGTCAGAGGCACGTGAACCCCCACCTTGTGGCAGCACTCAGCTATGTAGCGAGTGACGGCATAGGTTTTGCAGGCTATGGGCCAATGCTGAAGGAGCGTCACAATCCCCTAGTTAAGATGATCAGTTAGACTTACGGTTCCAGTCTCATGCTGTGAGGACGCACCACAGCAGAGCTCCGTTGGCCCTGACAAGGGAATCGATATAACGACTGTTCTACAGTCTCCCAGGGACAGCCACCCACATCAGCCCTCAGCGGTGAACATCCTCAGTGTGCCGCAATCAAGAACACACCGCACGGAGCTGTCTCCATAGCACTGAGTGTTCTCGCCGCATGACCCATCGCAGCACGACTCGACGCGACAGCTACGCTTCCGGGCCTGCCAACAGCAGTGGACATACACCACGGGCTGCACCTCACTGTAGCGTCTCCTTCACCGCCGGAGCCCACCACTCGGTGACGCGGCTGCTTAACCGAGGGTGCTTACCAGTGCAGCTGACCGGGACCAACACAGTGTTCCCGGACCCGCGAACGGAGACCCCGCGCGACACGATTAGTGTAAACAGCCTCTGCCAGTCGGGTTAACAGCTCCATACTACTACCAGCATAAGGTACAATACCCGCTTGCCTGTCACACACAGTAAAGGCCCAGGGCTGCATTACATGCTGAACACTCACCAGAATTCCTATCTCCATTACCCCTTACACTTACTACAAAGATAATACACAAACCTCCACTGCTGCTGATGGACCGTTTCTTGTCCCCCAGTACTCAGGTTAAAGCCTCTGCTTCATCCTTACCCATTAGACAGGAAAAAAGGAGAGCAAATACATCTATGGCTCCAGGTATTACTACTCCCCCTTCCTCTCCAGCTCCCAAAAAACTAATTGCTTCAGTATCTCTAGTCTGCACACCAACATCAAACCGCTCTCCTGACGCACCAATAACTTTTGCAGATTTGTCAGAAGCTGTAACGCAAGCCATGTCACCGTTATTATCTAAGGCGGTCTCAGATATCACTCTTCAATTACAACATTTATCCCATAAAGTTTCCGTTAATGAAAATAGAATTGGAGGTCTTTGTCATGATATGGCTACTGTGCAAGGAAATATGAAACGTCTTGAGAAAGAAAATTATCAGCTATGGATGAAACTAGACGAAGCAGAAAATAGGTCCAGAAGAAATAACATTTTGCTGATTGGCTTGCCAGAATCTGTCAAGGGAGAAGACCTCACACAATTTGTACGTTCCACCCTACCCGACTTACTCGGTATCACTGAATCATGTAAAGATCTAGTAATTGAACGTGTACATCGAGTAGGTCCTCCTCCTCGCTCTCCCAATGGCCGACCACGCGTCACTTTATTCAGATGCCTCAACTATCTTCACAAAGTGGCCTTCTGGACTGCATCTAGAAAGCTACGATCCCTTCATTGGGAGAATAACCGTTTGCTCATATTTCAAGACTTTTCAGCCGAGCTAATGAGAGCTAGAAAGGCCTTCAATCCTATTTGTGCGAAACTGGTCTCAATAAAACATAGATTTTCTATGCTCTATCCGGCTAAGCTTAGGATCTACGATGGAGATAAGCATTTAGAATTTACCAGCCCGGATGATGCAGCTGCATATCTTCAGGAGGAATCTGTGGATGACCACTTGGACATTACTGATGAAGTCACTACCGCCAATACCTGAATTGTAGTTTAAATCTAAAACCTGTATCCTTCTTTTATTGTCTTATTTTTCAAGATATTAAGAGTACAAATATTGTTCCTGCTTAGTTTAGCTTAGTCAGTCCCTGTTTAATTGAGGTTCATTGGTAGCATTCCTCACGTCTCACTCACCTGAATGCCATGTTTGAAGTAAATTGTAGCCTACATAGGCCTATTTGTCATACTGACCTTCATTTGTCTTTATGGTTTACTTTTCCACATAAAGATGTCTGAATACCTATGCAGTGTTTTAAGTACTATTTTACACTGGTTTCTTTGTTACTGCTGGTCTGATTCCACTATATCTCAAAGTTCAATAATACCCAGATTCCATTGTCAGGGAATTATCTGGAGTACTGCACCGGATTGACATTTATGCAAAGCTTAATATTTGTTTCTGTCTTACATTTAATACTCGGAAGTTTATTTGCTTGTCAAAAAACCATCTCATTTTGTCATGTGCTCCCGCATTGTTCCTATGTCCCTCCCCTTCCTATCCCCACTTCCCACTTTCCATTTCTGATCTTAGATATTGTTGTTGTCAACACATTTCTACTTCTTTTATACCCGCTTGTAGTTTATGAATGGCTGACCTAAAAATTGGCACGCTCAATGTTGGTGGTGTTAATTCTCCTGCTAAACGCCGTAAAATTCTTATGTATTTAACCAAGACAAACATTAACATTGCTTTTTTGCAGGAAACTCACCTAACTCTACAGGAATCCAAGAAATTGCAGGTGTCGCATTGGTCCCTTATAGCGGCTGCCCCATTCAACTCCAAGTCTAGGGGAGTTGTTCTATTAGCAAAACGTAACCTCAACATTCAAGTTCTTACCTCTGATGCCGACCCTGATGGTCATTTTCTTATTGTCCAAATTTCTCTCAACTCCCGAGTCTTCACCCTTTGCAACATATATGCCCCACACATTTATAACAGACCCTTTTTTCAGAAGCTCCTGGCCAAACTAACTCCCTTCACTGCTGAAAACCTTATTGTATGTGGCGATTTCAACTTAGTCTCTTCTACATATTTAGACCGTTCCAAAACTTATAAGACACCCCAACATCTCCCAAAACTTGGTATCCCACATTTCTGTGACAGTTTACAATTAGTTGATATTTGGCGTGCACTTCATCCTATCGATAGGGAATTCTCTTGTCATTCCGCTGCCCATGACACGTTCTCTAGAATCGATTATGTATTCTTTTCACAACATCAATTCCCAACAGTGACAGATACGGCAATCGAACCTATTTGTATATCTAACCACGCATTGGTTTGGTTCTCTTTCATATTACAACCAAAACACACTTCGTCTCCTCAATGGAGATTTCCATCTCATTTACCTAACTCCACAAAGTTTTGTGATGTTTTTGCAAGGGGCTTGGGATTCCTTTTACTTTTCAAACAAACAACATTCCAATACAAACCCCACTTTGTTTTGGCAAATGGCTAAATCAGTAATTAGAGGTGACATTATCTCCTATTCTACTGCTTTAAGAAAAAAGTATGCTCAATCTTACCTAGAAATGCAACTTTCTCTTTCTGAAGCTTATCAAGGTTTCAAAACACACCCTTCACCATCCACGAAATCTACTTACTTAACGATAAAACTTCAATTCAATGAATTTCTCTCAGCGATGGGAGATAAATATAAATTCAAAGTCGATTTTCATTTTCACAAATTTGGGAATAAAATAGGTAAGCTCCTTACAAACGTTCTGAAAGGTACCTCTCTTCCTATGATAGTACACCCTTTAAAACTCCCTGATGGCTCCTTAACTAATGATCCTCATTGTATTGCTAATATCATTAAATCATTTTATGAATCTTTATACTCTGGCGATACTTCCCCTTCTGGTGAGCTCCTTCAATCCTGGTCTTTCCCTCAACTCCCCCAATTACCTCCTGACTTTCTTGATTCTCTCAGTAATCCTATTACCTTAGAAGAAGTTCGCTACACTATCACCCATTTAAAGCCCAGTAAAGCCCCTGGACCGGACGGTTTTTCAAGCGAATTCTACAAATTATTAATAGACAAAATTGATACTCACCTTCTGGCTTTGTACAACTCCATCATTCATTCAAAGACCTTACCCTTATACTTCAATAATGCTATAATAAAAGTTCTTCTAAAACCAGGTCGTGACCCCTCCCTTCCAAGCACTTATCGCCCGATCTCTCTCTTAAATTTAGAATATAAAATTTTTACAAAAATTTTAGCCGACCGTCTCAAATTTTCTCTCCCTCACATAATTCATCCTGACCAATCTGGTTTTATCTGGGGTCGTCATTCTGTAACTAATGTACGTAAAGTTCTCTCTATAATCCAATATTTAAAAAAACATTCCTCACCGGTTCCCAATGTAGTTTTAGCTTTAGATGCAGAAAAAGCGTTCAATCTTCTGATTTGGTCTCATCTTTTGAAATCTCTGCAACTGTTTGGCTTTTCCTCTTCCTTCATCTCTATTATACAAACTCTATATACCTCACCTATCTCTCAACTCTATTGCAATGGACAGCTATCTGCGCCTTTTGCTATATCTCGGGGAACCCGTCAGGGCTGCCCTCTCTCACCGTTACTTTTCGCTATAGCCATTGAACCTTTAGCAATCTCTATCAGAAACTCTTCTAACATCCAAGGAGTACTAATTGGAAATATCTCACTAAAACTTGCCCTTTATGCAGACGATCTTTTACTATTCTTGTCTAATCCCTCTACCTCCCTACCTTCACTACTTTCACTAATTTCTAATTTGGCACTCATGCAGGATTTAAGATAAATACTTCTAAATCAGAAATTTTAGCAATTAATGACCTCGACACATTTACGCAGTCTACCTCCGAATCTTTCACTTCCTCTTTAATCAAAACTGATATCAAATATTTAGGTATCCGAATCCCTTCTGATCTTTCTTCCTTATATAAACTTAATTATACACCGACCTTATCGAAAATATTTTAACTCTATGATTCCTGGATGGATCTCCCACTTTCTATTCTGGGAAGGGTAGCAGTTGTTAAATGCATTATCTTTCCAAAAATCTTCTATTTATTACAGATGCTACCGATTGGCCTTTCCACCTCTGATTTGAAGCGTTTCGATCAGCTCACCTCCAAATTTCTATGGCAAAATAAAAGACCCCGAATTGCTTTTCATAAATTACAGACTCACCGTTCACATGGAGGTAAGTCTCCTCCGAATCTAAAACTATATACTCTAGCTACACATTTTAGGTATATTTCCGATGGGTTGCTTTCTAAATCCTCTTACACTTCTTACTCCTTAGACACATCTCTCTTCAGTCCATACTCTCCTAGCGCTCTTCTTCATTCCAAGAAATCGGATATCCCCACGCATATTTTGCACCACATACTGTTCCATGACACTTACTCAGCATGGTTAACGATTAATAAAAAACTAATGAGAGATCCATCTTCTTCTCCATACAATACACTTTGGGGTAACCCCTCATTCTCTCCATCACTCTACAGTCCAATCTTCCTCTCCTGGAAAGACAAGGGTTTATCCCTTACCTCACAAGTCTTTGACCCTGGAGGACATATATTGACTTTCAAAATGCTTCAGGAACAATTTACGTTACATACTTCTAATTTTTTCATGTTTCTACAATCACGACATTATGTTCTCTCCTTGGACCCCAATACTAGGTTTCTGAATTCTACTGACTCTATTAACTCCCTTTTACGATTGCTTAACACTATCCCCTACCATACTAAGCTTCTCTACTCGACCCTTTTGCCTACTTCTACCACGAAACCGTGGCAACTACTGACGGGCACGTGGCAAGTTGACATCCCGGACATTAAATCCCCTTTAGTTCTCACTAAACATTGCCACAATACCCTTAAATTTCTGAAATCCTCCTATCTCCAGGAAGTGCATTGGAAAACTCTTCACAGAGCATACATTTCCCCAGCACAAAGACAACATATGATGCCAAATACATCTGCCACTTGTTTGAAATGTCATTGCTCACACGCTAATTTTTTCCATTGTATTTGGGAGTGCGGTAAGATTAGGCGTTTCTGGAATAAGGTGATTGTCTATCTGAATTCTCTATTTGCCACACACGTTCTCCCCGACCCATTAGCATGCTTATGTGCAAACTTCAAAAATTGGCTCCCAAATCGGGATCTCTCCCCCCATATACCGTTATTGGTGACAATTGTGACGCTTGCAAAGAAAATTATTCTTATACATTGGATTTTCTCATCCTACCCTGCATTACAAGAACTTAAACTAAAATTATTGCAGTAGGAACTTTCCCTGATATAGGCAAACATGTAGAAAAATGTTATGCTAAATGGTCTCCTTTCATACAATCGCTAGATTTGCCTACTCAGGAACGTATAATGAAAGTATATGAAAATATGGAATGGCACTTACTTCGCATTCTTACTATCTCGTAATACCACTTTAACATTGACCTATTACACAATTTCATACATATTCTAAGGTTTGGTGTATGATTTCCTTTCCTAATCTGAGATCAGATACTTCCCTCCCCTTCCCTCTCCTTCCCCTGTCTTCCCCCCCCCTCCTATTATTTTCATTACTAAAATTGTTAATGTATCCAGGAAGTTAGTATGTCTTGATTCTCGAGCTAATCTCACGGTTGATATATATTCATGGATGTTTATTACAGGCTTCTTACATTGATCATTGATTGTATAAACTTCCTGATCTTGTCTATTCATGTGAACTCTATTACTGTGACTATATAACAGCATACTGGTTGTTCTATGTACATCTATGTCTTTAATCAATAAAAATTGTATTGGGAAAAAAAATGATCAGTTAATAAATTGAATGAATAACAAAAATAATAATAATAATAATAATAATAATAATAATAAAGTGAATGTCATGGGAACACATAAAAAAAAAGTTGGCACTTTGGGACTCAAACCCAGAACTCTCAGCATGGGAGATGGGAGCCTTCATAACTAGCTCACAACGCTTCATGAGAGATTCACACTAATTAATACTCATTACCACTGTGTATATGTATATAGCGGAATGAATCGCTCCTGCAGATTTACTCTGATTTATGTGAAAGCTGTGTGCACCCTTCCATTGAATGTATAACAAAGAAAAAAATAAAATAAAGTGAATGTCACGGGAACACATAAAAAAAAAGGTTGGCACTTCCTTCCCATTGGTGTTGGTTTATGCCTTAGGGGGCTCGGAGGTTCATACTTGTATTTCAAAATCACAGTATTTTCCACCGCCTCCCCCTACCCCCATTGCCCTTCCCCCCTGGGAGCCTGCACAGGTCATGCAGTAGTCAGGGAGGGAGTTCAGGTCAGGTACAATGCACAAATGCTGATGATCTACAGTACTGTGTTGCTCAGTTAGTTGCGTCGGAATACACTAATTTATACTCATTACCGCTGTTTATTTGTATATAGCCTAATGAATAGCTCCTGCAGATTTACTCTGATTTATGTGAAACCTGTGTGTACCCTTCCATTAAATGTATAACAATGAAAAAAAATAATAATAAAGTGAATGTCACTGGAACACATAAAAAAAAAGTTGTCTCTTCCTTCCCATTGGTGTTGGTTTTTGCCTTAGGGGACTCGGACGCTCATACTTGTATTTCAAAAGCATGGTATTTTCCACCGCCTCCCCCTACCCCCATCACTCTTCCCCCCTGGGAGCCTGCACAGGTCAAGCAGTAGTCAGGGAGGGAGTTCAGGTCAGGTACAATACGCAAACGTCGACGATCTACATTACTGTGTTGCTCAGTTAGTTGCGTCGGAATACACTAATTTGTACTCATTACCGCTGTGTATTTGTATATAGCGGAATGAATCGCTCCTGCAGATTTACTCTGATTTATGTGATACCTGTGTGCACACTTCCATTGAATATATAACATAGAAAAAAAAGAAAAAAGTGAATGTCACGGGAACACATTAAAAAAAAGTTGGCACTTTGGGGCTCGAAACCAGGACTCTTAGTGTGGGAGGTGGGAGCCTTCATCGCTAGCCTATGACGCTTCATGAGAGATTGACAAGTTCATGTGTAAAAGTAATGCAAAGAGCGTTCCCTTCCGATTTATGCCTTAGGGGACTCGGACGCTCATACACGTATTTCAAAAGGACGGTATTTATGCACTGTACATACTTCCTTTCACACATTAGTTGCGTCTGCATACACAATCTTGCATCTGCAGACACAAGTGTTTTAATATGTTCATTTGTGTCTGTATAAACTATTTATCTTTTTAACTCTCTCCGTCTGATCATTGCTCACCATCTTTTAACATTACAGTCCTCACTGACCATTTGCCAGAGCTGTAGATCAATCTGCCGCTATTCGATCTAAAGTACTGGATTAGTGGAGCATTAGCCACCCATTGTTGGAGATGTGTATTGCATGCTGAGTATCTAGTATCGCCTCAACGCGCCTGTCCGTGATTAAACTCAGCAACCTAAGCTATCGCCTAGGCGTGACTAAACGTCTGTCTAGGCGCAGAAACAGTCAAGATAACAGAGGACCCATCTGTACATTATCCAAGCTGATGGTACCTTCCAGCAAAGGAATTTCTCCAACTTCAGAATCACATTTCGAGTTTGAGTCTGCGTCCAATGGAAGAATCACAGTGTTCTTCTTAGAGACAGATGGTACCGCAGAAACACAGCTTAATTGGGCATAGGCAAAATGGACAGTTACTAGATACAGGGACTCAGGCTTTTTCAGAACTTCTTTACAAGATGCAGACAGTAAGGCATAGCCAATAGTCCAATTCTGGGATTGAGGTCTAGGTAAAGATGTTACTGTGCTGTAATCAACCTGAGACTGACAATACCTCAGAATCCCAGATCTTGCAGACTTGACCTCTTTGCTGGTAAATGAGTCCTTGGTAGGTGAAACCAAACTCTCAGAAGATCCAAAATGAACACTGGTTCTGGTCCACCAAATGTCTTGACCACAGCTTGGCTGAAAGTCCCAAAGTCATGCAGAATTGGATCTCTGGAAGCAATTAACTGGTCAACCCACTTCGTAGCTTCCTAGCCTTCACTCTCAAGGTCATAACTCTTCTGGAGAACACAGTGGAGCTGTAGCTAGAGACTGCAACATTAGCTCATTAAACTGTTCCACTTCACTACATGTAGAAGATGATTGGATCTGGATTTTGGTCTTTAGGAGGAGGTTGTGATTTGCCTGCTGAAATATTTGGATGGGATGTCTGCTCAAATTTAACAGTGTCAAATGCCCCAAAATTCCTCATCAAGTACTTCAGAAAGAGGTCTCTTCAAGGGACATGAAACACCCCTTCTGGGGTCACAGCAGGAATCTACCCTTCTGGGGACTTAACAGGATCAACCCCTCCCGGGGTCTCTTCTGGAATTTCCCCTTCTTGGTTATCAGTTGAAATCTTCCTTTCTGGGAACTCTAATCTACCCCTCCTGGAGTCTCAACTGAAATTTACCCGTCTGGAGTCTCAACAGGAATTACCCCTTTAAGGGTCTTTACAGGAGATACCTCTCCAGAGGTCTCATCTAGAAATTCCCCTTTAGGGGTTTCAACTAAAGATACTTCTTCAGAGGTCTCAACAGGAAAAACAGGTCTCAGCTGGACCAGGCACCCCCTCCTGGAGTCAGTACATCAGATACCTCTACTGAGGTCAGGGCATTGGATACCTCTCCTGGTATCTGGTCATTGGCTGAGACATTGGCCTGTCCACCTGGGGATAGATGATTGGCTGAGGCATAGGCCTCCCCTCCTGGGTCTTCAGAACTAGGTATGGAAGCATAAGCATCTCCTAAGGCTACAGGACTTGACATACAGAGACTACCCTTATGCTGTTTTTGAACTTGATACAGGAACAGATGCCTCTCCAGGGGCTTCAAGACTTGACACGGAAACTGGTGCATCTCCTGCGGCTACAGGACTGAATGAACCTCCAGGGATTGTAGTGTTTGAAGACTTTCCTAGGGCTGTAGGACTAGGGATTACCATGGGCTTGATGGATTTGGATACTCAAACTCAGTTGGTTGCCAAATCTTAAAATGTGGATCCAAGTCATAGGACCCCAGTTATAGACCTAAACCTCCTTTTGGGAACCTTTGACACTGTCATTGGAAGTGAGGGAGTCTAGAATGACCATTTGAGATGAATTAGATGAATTGTCTGCCTGAACCTTGAGATGTTGAGCATCACTTTTTCCTGACCTGTAGAGGGAGCAATCCTTTATAAAGTGACTTCTGCTTCCCCAATACATGAACAGCAAATTGTCCATCCATCGCTGATGCTCAGACTCGGAATGCTTTGGATTAAAAAAAACTCTGGATTCTCATTTAAGTCAGTATAGAAGTAGTCACTCCACAACTAGGGGAACTAGAGCCCTACTGAGGTAATTTCTGCCTCAGTAATTAGGGTAACAACTTTTATGGCACCCAAGGGATGTCCAATCAATTCAGAAATTAGTTGACTTTTTTCTGAAAATGGGTTAAAAATTGCTCTATAAGAGAATGCATAAGAAGTACATTTTTGGGAACCTCACCTGAGCTGAATGGTAGAAAATCAGCAGGCAGCAACTTCCAAATACCTACAATGGTGACAACACCACCCCTATGAACAGCCCACATCAAAGGGAGATATCAGCAGGCCTGTGGTGCAGATAGCTGCAAGTAGTGACCTACTTAATATGTTGGACAAAAAACAGCATAGTTAATTTGGTTACTAATATATATATTTTTTCAAATAATTTATTGTGATTATTATAATTTTGTACACCATTGCTTACTTAATTACTAAAGTATAACTTTTAATTCATATATTATTAAAAAAAACATTTGCGAAATATAGGATAAAACATAGACGTAAGAAGATAGAAAAAAGTGTTTAAAATGTGTGACTTCCTACACACAGGGTGTCCACAAATTGTAGAACCTATAAAACTGTATAATGTAAGGTGTCTACATATTTATGCTCATGCTCTTTAATAAATGCTATGCAGTCCCCAGCAATATTGGTGTCTTGTTCTTTATTGCCTTATTGGTACACACCGTGTGATTTCAAACACTATTCGTGTGTTACTCCTTATTATTTACCGTAACCAGTATTAGGTATACACTGAGGATATATCTATATTAAATCATGATTACAAATCTCCTATTAGTGTATCCATATATAAAAAAACACTGTAAGACTCTCTAGAGAGTCTTTCTTACTTCTTATCAAATGACAGGTCTGTATGATCAAACAGCAGACCTCACACTGTATGTTCCTCCTAAATGTCTGTCTCTCAGTGTCATTAAATATGGCAGAGACATATATTCCTGCCTTAGGACTGTACAGATTTCTGCAGTAGAGTAATTACAAAAGATATATACAAATTTATTGTAAGGTTATCTACAAATTATATTCACAACATATGTAACAGTAACCACTATGAGCCACTTCTTTATATCAGTAATTAAATGTATATAGAGGCAGAATTATACGTATAGTGTGGCTAATTAGCATTCATGTAACCTTGTAAATCAGACAATCTTTATTTAGTTATATTCTTAAAATAGCTGTCATTAAATAAATCCCAATTTTTTATTAATATGCCTCAGAAGAAGCAATTGCGAAACGTGCGTCAGGCGTCCCTGCGCACATGGTGTCCGCCATTAATAATGTTTATGGAGTGAAAATATCCCAAACACACTCCCGGGAGGGTGTAATTATATAGATAGAAAATGTGTGTTTAGAGAGCCCCGCTTATAGCAGTAATATGTTATGAATATAATTTGTAGATAACCTTACAATAAATTTTTATATATCTTTTGTAATTACTCTACTGCAGAAATCTGTACAGTCCTAAGGCAGGAATATCTGTCTCTGCCATATTTAATGACACAGAGAGACAGACATTTAGGAGGAACATATAGTGTGAGGTCTGCTGTTTGATCATACAGACCTGTCATTTGATATGAAGTAAGAAAGACTCTAGAAATTCTTACAGTGTTTTTTTTATATATGGATACACTAATAGGAGATTTGTAATCATGATTTAATATAGATATATCCTCAGTGTATACCTAATACTGGTTACGGTGAATAATAAGGAGTAACACACGAATAGTGTTTGGAATCACACGGTGTGTACCAATAAGGCAATAAAGAACAAGACACCAATATTGCTGGGGACTGCATAGCATTTATTAAAGAGCATGAGCATAAATACGTAGACAAGTTACCTTATACAGTTATATAGGTTCTACAATTTGTGGACACCCTGTGTGTAGGAAGTCACACATTTTAAACACTTTTTTCTATTTTCTCACTTCTATGTTTTATCCTATATTTCGCAAATGTTTTTTTAATAATATATGAATTAAAAGTTAAATTTTATATTAATTAACGTCCACCATTATAAGGCAATCTTGTTCTTCTTTCGTGTTTATACAATCTTATCTTGCCTTTGGTAGCACCCCCCCAGTAGAGAACAATCATATGAATATAATAAAGAATATTTAAGGGGGTTCTGTTTAAAAGAATTGATGACTTGTGCGACCTTTCTCTTCTACATAATTTTATTACTAAAGTACAATGACATATTGTGCTGCACTGTAGTTTTTTCTTAAGTGCAATCTTTTCATGCAGGTTTGACCTTTGCAAAAGTAAAGATTCATTTAAAATAAATTTATTTTTTGCAAATCTTTGAGTGCTTTTTAAGTACAAAACTTATTTATTCAATTATTCTTCACAGTATTCATGGACTATGTATAGGTGCTTACTTTATATTTTTTATATTTCTAACATATCAAAATAACCAACATGTCACAAACATGGTGCTGATGAGGTGGTTTCTTTTAACATTCTAATTTGGGCCAAGTTTCCAACCATACAATATACAGTAACACCATCAATATGTTGTACATGCCCAAATAATTGTTCTCTCTTGCCACTCTGCTTCAGTCTACCCTGTCTGCCATTCACTACACTGGTTCTCTGCCATCTACAGTGCATTGCAAGTTCCATCTCTTTACCCTGATCTACAAATTCCTCAGCCACTCCTGTGTCCTCATATGCCTGAGATGTCCCAACATGACTAGTGATTGAATGGATTCACAGTTTTATTTTTCTGCAAAATAATTTAGATAAAGCAGAAAATGAATGTAGCACATCTTAAGAAAAATCCAAAGGCATAGTATACATCCTTATACAGACATACAGCTTAAATGGGGTGGACATATCTGTAACTTATTGCCACCTACACTACTCTCCAAGGCTTCAAGCATGCTTTCAGAATACATTTATACTATCATTTTTGTTAACCTCCAGTCTTTGATACCATTTCAACTCCCTACATCGTTCCACACTAAGTTTGTCTGCCTCTTCCCTATAGATGTAAGCTGTGATGAGCAGGTACCTACCTAACACTTCATCTCTGTCTATCTATTTCTCAAATGAATGCTTTGGCCTGCCTCAATTGAGTACTACTTATCCCTTGTGCTCACAGTCTTGTCAATAGTTGGTTCTGCAATGTTATATTTTATTTACACTACTGTACCTGGCCTGATTAAGGGAGGGATGTTGAGGGCGGTCATCCCGAGGTCCTCACACATTATAGAACCACACACACAGCTGTTTGCAGCTGCGTATTCATCATGCAGCTGCTTATGGAGCAGTATGCACCGTAGGTATGTGTACCAGGTCACAGGTGTGGTTACCGGATGTGGAAGAATAATCATGAGGAGGCGGTGTCAGGTGCCTACTGCCCGCTGCTGTGTGTGCAGTGCAGCCTCTCCCTCCTCTGGTGCTCTGCTGCCCACTCCAACATTGCCCCTCTCTTCAGCAGTGAGCTACATCCTCTCCCTCCTCTGGTGCTTTGGTGCTGCTTCCACATCACTGCTCTCTGTAACAAAGGTCAGACATAGGGACAAGGCTGGTGCTAGGGTGTTCGGCGCCCCCTCTGCAAACAATAAATTTGCACCCTCCCATATTTTACAAAGGGTCAGAATGCGGCAAAAAGGGTGTTGTCTCAAGTAGAGAAAGACCACCTTTCTGTCAAAGTGACAGTTACCCCACCCCCTTTCTCCTAGGCTCCACCCCCTTTAATATTAAATGATAGTGTTTGATATCGTTTTATATAAAATTTTATATAAAATTTATAGTGTTCGATATTAAAACGTATTAAAAGATAATGACTTTGAAAAGAGTGTCACGTAACACCAGTCACAGAATGTCACGCAACGCAGCGCGTCAAATCAAGCGGATGAAAGATGCATATTACACAGTGTTAAAACCAGGTAGTTTTAGCGGCATTGATAAATATTATGGGTCGGTTAAAAATAAATTTCAAAGATCCGACGTGAGAAAGTGGTTACAAGAACAAGACGCATACACGTTGCACAAGCCAGCAAGAAAAAACTATAAAAGGAACATGATTTGTTTATCGGGTATAAACCAACAGTGGCAATGCGATTTGGTCTCGCTGATAGATCTGTCAAAATACAACGATGGTGTTAAATACA
Source organism: Pseudophryne corroboree (assembly GCF_028390025.1). Lineage (NCBI taxonomy): Eukaryota > Metazoa > Chordata > Amphibia > Anura > Myobatrachidae > Pseudophryne > Pseudophryne corroboree. Next base: position 1,240,578,335 of record NC_086444.1, on the reverse strand, counting down.
TATTAACAGTCATCGATATAGTCAGTAAGAGGGTGTGGGCTGAAAGTCTGACCGCTAAGAATGCCGCAACAGTCGCTAATGCTTTTGTAAAAATATTCCAGCAGGGTGCTGTGCCGATGAAGCTACAAACCGATAATGGTAAAGAGTTTCTAAACAGAAAACTAAAAAAGTTGTTAGAAAAATACGGTATAAATCATTTCACGACCAATAACGATGTGAAAGCTGCTGTTATAGAGTGCTTCAATAGGACTTTAAAAACACGCATGTGGCGCTATTTCACGGCAAAGAATACCTACAGATATATAGACGTTTTACAAGACTTCATACGCAGCAATAATAACACATACCATAGAACGATTAAGTGCGCTCCAAACGATGTGAATGACTCTAACGCATTGAGTGTCTTCAAAACGACCTACGGTGATTACTTTAGAAGTAAGAAACCCCCCGTTTGTTTAGGAATCAGTGATCACGTCCGTATTTCTAAATATAAGGACATATTTCAGAAAGGTTACGAACAGAGCTTTTCTGAGGAGATATTTGTTGTACATAGTGTGAACACTAAAGGGCTTAAACCGCTTTATAAGTTGGCAGATCTGTACGGTGAAGTTATAACAGGTAGTTTTTACCCCGAAGAGCTTCAAAGCATACGAAAAAACTATAACAGAGTTTACAAAGGGGAAAAGATTTTAAAAAATAAGATGGTCAGAGGCCGTAAATACGCGTTAGTCAAGTGGCGCGGGTACCCCGCAAAATTTAACAGTTGGGTCGCGGCATCAGTGATAAAAGACATCTAAATCTCATCACTATCTAAACAAGACAAGCGATGGATGACAAGGCGTTCTACATAACCTTACCCAGCAACGCATCGGCTATTACTTTCCCGCAAAATAAGATTTCTAACTATACGACAAAGTTGGCTAAACCGATAGACTTAAATGGCGAATGGGAAGTAGCACTTACTGAGATACAATATCCGCATACGTGGAATACATTGGATTTACAAGATTGTAGACTGCAATTATCATGGGATGGAACGGCGGACCAGCCGTTGGCGAGAGTCGCGAGTTTGTGCATTAAACCAGGTTTTTATGAAACAATCGAAGCGTTACTGAACGTAATCAACGCTGAAATTGTACAACTGAAACTGGATGTTGGATTAAGAATAACGTATTATCCGTTTGCACGCGTTGTAACATGCGACAGTAAGCTGTTGTATCAAATACACGCCAGTTCTAAGCTGACATGGATACTGGGTTTACAACCTAAAACTAATATTTCTAAACCATGCGCAGACATCAAAGGCGGCCAATATACGATGTACGTGTACACAGACATTATCAAACACCAACGGGTCGGGGATAGTTATGTACCGCTACTTCGTACTGTTGAAATGAAGGTTTATAACAATGAGGTTGTCACAATACGATACGAGAAGCCCGATTACGTACCATTGTGCAAAACACATTTTGACACGATAGCCATAGAGATAAAGAATGACCAAAATGAGAACATGGCATTTAAGTTTGGGAAAGCGATCGTGAAGCTACACTTCAGACGCCGCAAAACTGAATTTTATTAACTAAGCAGAATGGTCGCTGTTAAAAATTATGGCGATCCGGGCCTCTACGCGCAATATTATAAATCTCAAGCCGGTAATGGATTACCAGGTTTTCACGGCAGCGCATACATGTACGGCTGCGGTTTAGGCGGTATTTTTCGAAGTCTTTTCAGAAAAGCTGTTCCTCTTTTCCGGAGAGGTTTAGAGTTGGCTAAACCGCATATGAAGACAGCGGCTCGTAATATAGCGAAAGATGTTATCGGGCAAGCCACAACGGCCGTGGTGAATAAGATACACGAGGCGAACCAAGCAAAGCAAGACGGTTCAGGACTAATATATACAAGAAAAGGCGTGTCTAAAAGAAAACGGAAGCGTATGATAGCGCTTCCGCCTTGGGACATACCCTTTTTAAATAAAAAACAGAGACGACGCAACTCAAACAAGAAGAGAAAGCCGAAGAGCGCCGTTGGTGATATTTTTTAAACATGTCTTTCATACACCACGAGTCCGTTGAATGTGCAAAAACAGAGCTGGATCTTTTTGACGTGCCCCCGACACAAACTAGCATAGAAAAAAGTCTATACGTCGAAAGTCAACCTTTAGCGGCGTTATCCGACACAGCTCCGCTTGAATTTTATATAGCAGCCAGCGGTGAACACTACTACGATCTGAACAACACGCTGTTGTACGTGACATGCAAGATCGTACGAACCGATAACACGCCGATACCGCAAGGTGCGCGGGTCACACTTATTAATTACCCAATAGCGACTTTATTCAACCAAGTGGATGTAGCTTTGGGCGACAGGCTCATATCACAATCCAACAATCTTTACGCATACCGCGCGTACATTGAGACTACATTGAATTACAGCTCGGATGCATTGTCAACAAAACACACAACAGGATTATTTTACAAAGATTCGGCTGGTGAATTTAACAACACGGCGCTGGACGGGCCGAATATGGGGTTCAAAAAACGAGCAGGAGCAACAGAGCAGAGTCACACGGTTGAACTGCTAGGACCGCTTCACTGCGACCTTTTCCATCAACATAAACTAATTTTAAACGCAGTTGATCTGAAGATTAAACTAACCAGAAACAAAGACGCATTCTGCTTAATGTCGTCTGAAGCGGATGCCTTTAAAATACAGATCACAGCGGCATCCCTGTTCGTGAAAAGAGTTCAGGTCTCACCGGCCGTGCGGATTGGGCACGCGCAGGCCCTGTTAAACGGTAACGCGAAATACGCGATTGACCGCGTTGGGATGAAAATATACAGCGTACCAACAGGCAGTAGAGTATTTAATCTAGAAAATCTATTTTTTGGGCAAGTCCCGAAAACAGTTATAGCCTGTTTTGTGGATAACTAATCATTTTCAGGAATCCATAGCCGGAACCCCCTTTGCTTTGAACATAAAAATGTAAGTTTTGCGTTCCTTTATCTGGATGGAACACCGCACCCCGCCAAGCCATTTCAACCCGACTTTGAACGCGGTAATACTGTAAGAGAGTATATGTCACTCATACAGATCACAAATAAGCATAAATCTGACAATGGTATACTGATTGACCACGAAGAGTACCTCAGGGGCTACACGCTATTTGCTTTTGATCTTTCACCAGAACAGGAGTGTGGAGAACACCTTTCCCTGATAAGAACAGGCAATCTACGTGCCGAATTCCGCTTTGCAGAAGCGTTGGACCGGACAGTCAATGTGATAATATACGCTCTATTTGATAACATCATCGAGATTAATCAAAGGCGCGATGTGCTGTACGATTATCTATAAATGAAATAAACTAACACTACGCTGCTGAAAAAATGAACACAATACAGATAAACTGTATTCTGTACGCTGTGCAAAGCACAAGGCATATTTTTAAAGGAACGTATCCGTGCGATATGTTACCGGTCAGTAAACTGGCGCAATACCCCTGCGCATTTGTAATCAATACGCATAGCAGCGGGCAGCCAGGTGAGCACTGGTTGGCCGCTTATTTTAACGAACAGCGTGAATGTTACTTTTATGATTCTTACGGGTTAGCCCCTGACAGCCCCCTATTCCCAAAAGCAATAATACATTTTTTAAACTTGAATTCAAAAAGTGTTTATCACCAAAATAAGCAGTTGCAAAATTTTAACAACACCGTTTGCGGTCAATATTGCATATACTTTATATTTTACATGTGTAAAAAAATACAAATATGTGGATGTACTGGCCCGTTTTAGTGATGACACAAAACGTAATGATAGTTTTGTTTCAAATTTTGTAAGACGGCTCCTAAGAAGCCATTGTCTGAGTCATTATGCATAAAGATATATACAGAATTGTGTAACTTGTAACCAACGCTGTGTGTGAAGCGTTTTATGTACAACGCGGCATAACTATGGCACATTGTACATAAAACGTTTCACACACAACGTTGTGTGTGAAGCGTGTTACGTACAACGTTGTATTGTTTGTGTAACTTGTAATCAACATTCTGTTTGATACGTTTTATGTACAACGCATCATATCTATGATGTTTTTCTAATAAACAACGTTGTTTATTAAACTTTATATCGCGTGCTTGAAATTTCTTCCGTTTACAGCAATAGAAACAAAGAACAAAACGTTGTTTTATAAATCATAAGCATATTTTATTGATATATATATATATATATATATATATATATATATATAACACGGTAAAGACGCATTTAAAACATTACATAAAATATTATTGACATAAGTTAAACATTGTGGCGCAAAATGCCAACACAAAATACAGTGTATAAAAATATTATAAATTAGTTATATGTTATAGTTTCAGCCACTGTGAATCCTGAAATAGATTTACAGATCTTTTCCTAGGCAGTAAGTAACCGTGCGGTGTTGTTAACCCTGGGGGACTTAAAACATTTATTCGACCTTTGTTAAGGGTTTGTAACGACATGGGCGATGTCACAGCACTATCAGAGGCCTCCTGCTTCTCAGCTTTTAAGCATTCTGAGCACATTCTATTTGCAGCATTGGCTATGACGGTTGAGGGAATATTTAATTCAGACATTGCCCACATAAATTCAGGCCACCTGTTCGGTATATTTCGGATCGACACACCGTGGCTTTGCGTGATGCTTCTTATTAAATCTAACATGTTGGAACCAGGCACAGCGATGCCTTTGTACAGAAACTCCCCTTTACTGTTCCAGTCTGTGATGTGTTTAGAGCGTGTCATTTTACTCAATAGTATTTCACAGTTTTTCTTATACCGGACATTAACACCGCTCAAAAGCTCATGATAAACAGCATCGGGCGCAACAGGTTGTGTCGTGTTATTTGATTCATCAACAGATTTTGCAACGGGGGATAAAAGAGCTAAAGTTGACATTTCACTATCAGCCTGTTTACTCAACACCAGATATCTCTGCAACAATATTGTATATCGCTTTGCTTTTTCATATTCTGATAAATCATTATTCTGTAGTATTTTCACGATCTCTACATCTAGACCGTGTGTTGCTGTTTTACGTATGTCGTCGCTGTTCGGTTTGTTATGTAAATGGTCTATCTGATTCTGAGGCACCAGATACATTTTCTCAGCGTACTCCATCAGCGATTAGACAATAGTCCTGTAATTAGCGGTATAGCAAAACCAAGCAGCGAACCGATAAAACCACCCGACTGTTTAACCAACCTCTTCTTTTTTCCAATGGCACATTTCTTATTACAAAGTGATTTTATAAGCGCTCGCTTCTTTTTAAGGTAGTTCAACTGTCGTTGAGACAGCGGTATTTTACCTTTAAGCATGTTGAGCGCTATCTCACAAATAGCCGTGACTAAATCGTTTGAAGCGTTGGATAAAATAGCGTTTCTTTGGATTGGTGTTGCTTTAATTAACGTTTTTAAAAGCACCCAATTACGTCTTATCCATCCCGACATGTTCACAGTTGTTAGAATGACAACAAATGACTAAAAGTTGTACGGTTATAGCTTTATAGAACCGCGCTTCTTAATGACAAAAGCGACAGGCGTGTCTGGTGGGAATAAGCCGCTTCGTAAGCGATAATCGTCAAGAGCATTGTTTCTTAAATCAACCAGTAAATACCCATAAGGGGCAGCCGTCGTGGATTCATAGGATTCGAGAAAAAAACGATGTTTCGATGGGTACATTTGTCTAGCCAGAATGCCCACCTGCATTTTATCCCTGGTGTTTTTGAACAGGACCATATATTTTGTGTTTAAATGTATAGTTCTGCTCTTTTTACCTTGACAAAATATGTTTTGGACAAGGTACAGGATACTGAGATTACGATGGTGTACATACTTTGTGAAAGCTTTCTCAACCTCAGAATTATTACTTGCTGCGTCCATCAGATCATCAATCACTGTTAAATTAATCTTATCAGGGGGGAAAAGTTGATCATCGCTAAAAGACTCTGGTAAACCCTCTATAAAACGCGTACCGGGGTAATCACACAGAAGTTGGTCGTATATAGGTTGCCAACAGGTGTAAAACCAAACAACATTATCAGGTACATGAGTCATATGTGTTGCAGCGTGTTGCAACAGCGTTTTCACAAAATAACTTTTACCCAAATTGGACGGACCCACTAAAATACATGAGAAAGGGTGCTGAAATCTGGTGTCCATCTTAATAGCCGAACGGCAGTATTGTGAAGTTGTCCGTAAGAGACCGTTTAGTATAAACATACCTTTGCATCTTCTGCAAAGTACGCGTCTCTATCTGCCAGCACTTTTTCACACGTACTATACCGGGTTGACGGATCACAACCTTTTTCTGGTCGTCGCCTTCGGGCTTTAAAGGATAATCTAAGACCAGTTCTTTCAGGCTGTCAAAGTTAACGTGCTGCGCATTATCAACATTGAGCGTCATACCTTTAACTTTTAAACAGGTCTTTCCGTTGTTTAGTCGATAGCCGTATGACTTGGGACCGGCTGAGACAAATTCTGTTATATGGGTGCCTGTGGGTAGTTCGCTGGTCAACTCGCCTAAATAATCACCCAATGGCGGGCTCCAGTCACCGGTCTACTGACAAAAATTACAGAATCTGTGTCGTGATAAAGACATCTATCTTGTAATCTATACAGTAGTTTGTAGTTCAACACGTGCATAAGCAGTTGTAAAGATGGCTATAGTTACATTTGAAATTGCGCCCCTGGTGTAATGGTCTTTGGCATACTTCCAATTTACCATAACTGTATCATCGTCAACAAAGTCCAAAGCGGACACATCATAGTACGGTAAGAACGCGTATTCAAAAAGTTTGTCGGGATCGGTCACTAGACACGTATTGGGCATGTTGCTACGTTGACCAAATTTACCCCATAAGGAATTTAAAAACAATTTTGAAATTTGTCTTTCAGCGGGGTTGATTTCTATGTGATCGGGTCGTAAGGACACGCCTTCATTTTTTTGATAGGCGTCTATATACTCTTGGCGTTTCTCGGCGTCTGTACACCATTCGGGATAACCAGAGGCCTCTTGTTTATCCCTGAGGTGCGTTTTAATGTAACCTGAAAACAATTTGTCAGATCTCTCATCAAAATGCCACACCTCATAGATTTTACACACCATGTACCCCATTTCTACAGCCAAGTTTAGTTCCACGGTACACCATGTACCGATGAGTGCACGTTTTTCTGAAACATGAACGCACGGCTCAGTCTGTCCAGACTCAGCGCATGTGCGACATAATGGAAACATTAACTTGCCGCCCATTTTAACCGGCAGAACCGGAAAGAATAGACCACGAGGCGGGTAAACTTTAACCCTGGCAAAACCGAAATACTTTGTGACATCACCAAAATCCTTATAAATAATGCGTGGGTGCTGTATAGGATACGTTTTGGTTTTGTTAACATACGGGTACAGGCTGGTGAAATAAAAATAGTGAATTTTTTCATCACATCCTGTTTTGTGATACAGCTTTATGGCGTTTGTGCGCCCGCCATAAAGAGCATCACGTGGCTCCAAGGGTTCGGGTAATTCTTTACCCTTCAGAAAAGCCTGTAGATCCGCATCAGAATCTAGCATAGACTTCCATTCACAACCCCAGATTTCACGTATCTGAAATCCACAACGTTTAAGGTAGTGCAACTTTACCTGCGTCTTGTGGTGTAATTGACCGTAGGTCGTTTTAGTCAGTTTGTTTTTATCATCGGCGTTGTAACAAGCACCACAGCCGTGATAAAAACAACCTTGGAATTCAAAAGCAGTGGGTGTGCCGTTAATCACGGCGTAACCATCCAGGCTGTATTTACCAACTTTCTTCTCACCCCCTTGTAAAGCGTGTCTTATACTCACACCTTCTTTGTGCTCTATGTACATTAACCACTGTATGGTTAATGACGCTTCTGAGTCTTGTGATAGTTATCACCCGGTACAAGGGCCAGTGTCTTTTCCTGTAAAACTTTACAACGGTACATGGCCATGCATACGGAAGCCAACGTGACTAATTGAAAAGCTTCGATGTGACGTTTAACCACAACCTTTTTTTTTCCCTTTGTTATTAGAAATTCCTGTTCTGTCATGGCTATAACAGCCGAACTGAAAGCATCACAAGCTTTTTGTAATATTTTCACATCTTCTTTACAATATCGTACGAGCTCTTTTTGAAAGTTAAACGGTTTGTGTACACACTGTTTATACCAGGCTGTAAACTCAGATAATTCATCAGGCATCATGTATTGTGGACCAAAATACTCTATTGACAGCATAGCGCCTATGTAATTTTGGTTATCAGCTGTGTTAAAAAAAATGTGGGAAATGACCTTTGGTACCGTCAAACCCCATTGCCTTTGGTAACTTGCTAAGCCGCATGGGTAAAAAATTTAAAGAGTCGATAAATCTTATCTTCAAATCTTTTACCGTGATGCACATTATGTCGCCGCCTCTAGATAATAATTCCATCTTTAATTTCTCCTTAATCAGCTGGCGCAGCACAAAATACGCATCATAGCGACATGCATTATGGGCTATGAATGTGTAATGCGCAAATTTTGGTTTCATGAACGTCTTTACAAAGTCTTCGATACACTCAACACCCTTAAACTCCCAGTCTTTCTCCCCCGTTAATGTTAAAGCATAACAGTAGTTTGGTATGTGCACACCCGTCTCCTGCATACACTCAAAATCATAAAAGATGTATTTCTTTGTGGGCTCTTCCGGCTTGATGGTTTGTATATAGCACAAATGGTTTGAAAACCCATCAACAAGCACCTTACAAATGGGACACTTTAGGCCTCGACAGTTATGATCTGTTCGCCTGTAGAGACAATACTTGTCACAATATACATGTTCAAGACAGGATATTTTGTGATCAAGAGCTAAAGCTTTGTGTAGCTCTAAACACTCGTTTGATCGACAAAATACCCTACACACCGAACACCTTAACGCAGTCACACCGTCGTCAATACAATCCGGCCTGTGACAAGCCTTACAAAAGAAAAGACAATCGTGATTATTTCTATGATGATAAGCGCTATGACAACGGATGCAATAATATCGGGCTCCAAGAAACGCTTGGATATCGAGTATCCCATAAAAGTTACAATCGTGATATAGCACAAACAGCGTGTCTTTGTAACGGCTGTCCGTACAGTAGTATTTCCAATCCCCTTGATTGTAATAGAGGAGATTGATCGAAACATTTAAATAATTTTAAAAAATTGCAACATCGCTAAAGCTGACCGCTTTATCAAGCGGCAGATTCAAAGCTTTATGTAGTTGGATCGCTCTCTCCTGTATTACATGGTCATTGGCATTGTTACCTTTATCCAGAAGTTTACAGACGCTAGCGGCCAAACACAGGTTTTTACCGATATTTCTGAAATCATAGAGATATCTTTTACGTTTATTAATTATTAAACTATAGGATAAGCGGTGTAAACTTCTACCGGTCAAACCCCTTCCCGCACTGTTCCTAAAAATACTGATCACAAACCTTAAACCTGTGGATAATAAGAATTCAGCGTTACTTTGAAGCGCGTTTGTAATCTGGTTCAAAAAACTGGTAGCGTCTAATGTTTCTTGCGGCTTACGATGCGAATAGATGGCGTTGTGTAACCCACCCCCCTCCAATCTAAGCTGAACGCGGTCGGCAGGATCCACGCCCACAAGGACGCCATCGAGCGTGGCCTGTATAGCAGTATGAATGGCTCGAACTCCCTCTACAAATGATGTAACCCTGTCCAAATTAACAAACCGATAGTGATTGTGGTACTCAACGGCTCTGAAATTCGGTCGTTGTCGTTCATAACTGTTAATTGCTTCTAAGTATACATGTTGCCGACCTTCGTCATTACCGGGTGACTCAACACCGCGTGCCTCATTATATATGGGGCTTGCAATGCGCTCAATATTGTCAGGCTGTGATTCGTCAATCGGTAATGCTTGGGGTGGCGATTGATCTAAATCTACATACCTCGCACTCTGCTTCCCGCCTACCACATGTTCCCTGTGCCGCTTGCGCTTTCTCAATCTGGTTAATGTTGTTACAGCCTGTTTCACCTTTGCACGTCGGAATAACTGTGAGATCTTGTATGTTAAACAAAGTTTAATTCGTGGATTTTTTTACAGGCATTTAAATTTAAAATACGTTTCAAACCATTGCCTAACATGCCTAGTCACAGCTCAGTTTCATTTATTTCTGCAAAATGATGTATGTTGGCTTTAATAAATTCAGTTGTCTTAACTGACCGATCTATGTATTTTGACATGACATTCATATACGTCTCAACAACTTCTTTAACAATGTCTTGTTTACATTTACTACCGTGGCTCACACCTTTAATGTGTTTTAACAAATATCCGGCTTTTACGCCCATGTTCTCAACATCTTCCCGTATCTTACCCAACAACGCGTAAAATTGTATTTCGGCGTCTTGGCCTAATTGTTCTGTATTTTGACATTCATCAACTATGTCGGGCGCTATCCCTCGCGCCGGTGCACAAGCATCAGCCGATGCGTGTACCACGGCTGCCGTTGTAAAAATATTGGGCATTGATGTTACACAATCAACCGTTGTAGTATTACCAGGAATTCCTGCAACGGCTGATAATACTTCATCAGAACTATTCTGCGGTTGTTGTGTCGTTGACTCTACACAGTTTGTAATAAGCTCTTGCCCATTTATGTCATCAATATCTGATATCACATGATTAGCAGCTATGTGTCTTGTTTCTCTTTCAGAGCAATCCTGTGTATCGGAAATAGTGATGACATCGGATTGCGACAATTGCTTAACATTACTTCTTGAGTCAACATTTGATAACCCAACAATGCCTGCTATGTGCCTTGTTTCTGTTTCAGAACAACCCTGTGTATCTAGAATTCTGATTACAGCTGATTGCGGCAATTGCTTAACATTACTTCTTGAGAGACGCGGTGCCCTCTTAACCTTTACAGTCTTTGTATTACCAGCGACATCCCGGTCTGCAGTGTTAAACGCTGTGTGTTTTGATGTTACAGCAACACCGTTACTTACGCTTGATACAGTTTCTAACGCGATCCTTCTCCGTTGCGGCTTATCATTTTCGGAATACGACAATTTTCTTTTAAGATCTGTAAATGCTGAATTATGACTTCTCTCATTCGTTCTTGGTCGAGCCGGCCTTCGTTTGTTCGGGTTGATACAACCGTTATGCACTACCATAACCGATGACCTAGCAACATCTTTTAGGCTGTTATGTACAATCGACGGCGTTGCGAATTGATGGTTCTCCATTTCAGTGGCTGTTGTGCGTTTTGATGTTTTCCCGCTTGTACTAGGCCTGTGTATTTGCGCGACTGTATCACTACCTACAGGTATCGTAGGATCATATCGTCTTGCTACAGCATCATCTGTAATACATATATTATAAAATAAATATAAACATCGATGCACGTAAATCAGCATTTAAATCACTGCATAACAATATACCATATAACAGTGTTTGAATACACACCTGCTTTATATTCCAATGTTTGAGCCCGGCCCCCTGTCGAGTGGGGGAAAAACGGTCGCTCATCAACAGCATTGCCGGTCTGTATAGCGGTGTTGTGACAATATTCAAGTTTGTTCAATATGTCCCGTAGAATACTGTCAGCCGTCGCATCATCCATTTTTGTGGAATCTTTAGCCGGTGAAAAAATGAAAAAATAAATATTACATACGGTATAAAATTAGAATAACATGAAAAAGAGTTGTATTATTTAGAATATAAAGTGTGTACAGTTGACAACAAATCAGCACAACTGTACAAGGTTTATTTTTAATTCTTTAGCCGTGGAAAAAATAAATAAAAAAATAAAAAATAAATAAAAATATCATGTTACTCACAGGCTGGAGCCAATTCCAAAATATTAGTAAAATCGGGTATAACACTGAAATCTAAACCAAATGGACTATCTCCAACATCATCGAAATTCTCTGTGTTTGTGGTGACTGTCATTAAATTGGGAGAAATAAAAATGAGAAAATAATTATTTAATTACTTATCAATGTATCCAGACTGTTGTACGTTCATACTATTTAAACTTTTAAAAATAAGTAAAAATGAACAAATTGTAGACCTTGACTATAATTTCGTACTATTTAAACTTTAAAAATAAATAAAAAACGTGTCAATGGTATTTATAGACATAGCTTACCATGGGTCATTTGATAACTTGGCAAATCATCATCATCGGATCTGGATGTACACATGAAATTATCTTTGTTGTTGATGTTCTGCATTGTCTGTCTCTGAACCAATAATGAAAATGAGATACGATTAATATCAGTCAAACGATTTACATGAAATACAGTGTCGGTGCATTCCCAAAATGATCCACTAGATGGCACTATTACCACATATTTAAACAACCTTCAGGCAGTCACATTAATTAAAAACCAAAAGAAATCCCTGGTGCTCGTATGGTCAACTATCCTGCTCGTTTTATCATACACAAAATTAATTAATTTAATCAATACTAAGCTGCTCCCAATGGTACTTACTAACAATACTAAGCTGCTCCCAATGAGATACGATTAATATCATTCAAACGATTTACATGAAATACAGTGTCGGTGCATTCCCAAAATGATCCACTAGATGGCACTATTACCACATATTTAAACAACCTTCAGGCAGTCACATTAATTAAAAACCAAAAGAAATCCCTGGTGCTCGTATGGTCAACTATCCTGCTCGTTTTATCATACACAAAATTAATTAATTTAATCAATACTAAGCTGCTCCCAATGGTACTTACTAACAATACTAAGCTGCTCCCAATGGTACTTACTAAATACAAATTGTAGATTAAAGTGCAAAAAAAAAAAAAGGGGATATAAAATATTAGGAAGCGCTTCCTAATATTTTATACTTTTTTTTTTTTGCACTTTAATCACATTAATTCACAGCTATATTTGTAAAATAAAAAATATGCAATTTGTATAAATATGAGATAGCCTATTGCATCTGCATGACCCACACCTGCAACATGATAATGCGCCGCTAAATGGCACTATTACCACATATTTAAACATCATTCAGGCAGTCACATAATTCCCAGCTATATTTGTAAAATAAAAAAATATGCAATTTGTATAAATATGAGATAGCCTATTGCATCTGCATGACCCACACCTGCAACATGATAATGCGCCGTTAGATGACACTATTACCAAATATTTAATCTGCAACCCTGCATAATAATAATAATAATAATAACACTTAAGTGCCTTGGGTCCTATTGGAGAAAGAGCGCTATATAAATAAAATTATTAATTATTATTATTATTATTATTATTATTACTTACCATCATGCCTTCACGTGAGTATAGCGATGCAACTTCGGTTGAAATTCCTTCTCAGAGCTCTGTCCCACTTCAGAGCTGTGTCTTATTCTTATAGTCATGGCTGTGAGCCAAATGGCCCCCACCAACCTGTGGTATGCCGTCCCACATTTCCAAGATGCTGGGGTGGGGTTTTTAAGCATATAAACTTTGGTTTATAAATTAGTAAATGTGATAATTCTTTTCAGTTACAATGAAGATATAATCTGTTAGCGGTACCTTACACGCCGTACTCAGCGCTTCAAAAACATACCAAATACTTATATATATATATATATATATATATATATATATATACATACAGAAAAAACAATTCCTGAGTGCTCTAAAGTTCTTGTATAGATTGAACGGAAGTCCTTCCAAATGGATATATCTTATACTGTAGAAGATGAGGTTTTCTGGATTCCTACAGTGGATAACCAATCACCAAAAAGTCACCCAAACAAACAATTAGAATAACATTATTTAATAACAAAATTAATTCATAAAAAGCCTTATACAGAAGTTCTTATGAACTAATGTACATGAAAACAAATTATTTTAAGATTCCATAAATATCCAGTAGATGATATGGATGTACGAAACTTATTTTTAACCGACCCATAATATTTATCAATGCCGCTAAAACTGCCTGGTTTTAACACTGTGTAATATGCATCTTTCATCCGCTTGATTTGACGCGCTGCGTTGCGTGACATTCTGCGACTGGTGTTACGTGACACTCTTTTCAAAGTCATTATCTTTTAAATCTGGATTACTGATTTGTAGCTAAAATTACTTTCAGGCTGTGTGTATAAGGTGTACATGTAACATAAATGCATTCTGTGGTTAGATTAAGGTCCCATCACCATGATATCTCATTATGGTATCTAATTATTCCAAAATACGGAAAAATCCGATATCCAAAATACCTCTGGTTCCAAGCATTTTGGATAAGGGATATATATATATTTATTAAAAAGCACTGTCATTTGAGTCAACACATAGCCCTGTAGGTGGCGCTAATGTTCTTCTACAGAGATAACACGCTGATTTAATAACCAGATGTCTTCGTTACAAGTTTTGTATTCTGTAGTACTAAGACTTTTTAATTTGTTTTGTCACGGTAGTCCGTAGATCTGTGGATTTTTAAATTGTGCTGTCATCATTAATCATGCATGGTCATTAAAATCAATATGTTTTTTAAATTAGTGCCATGTGTGATGCTTCCGTGCATCTAAGAAAATGGACATGGTCATTAGTCATTATGCTTTTTAAAGCTGTACCGTGTGTACCAAGCGTGACGTTTAAATTGTTGGAATGTGTGAACTATAACATGTGAACTATAACAAAGTAATGTTTTGAAATTGTACAGCCTGTTAAAGTCAATTTTTTAATCACAAGCTGGTTTGTGATACAGTTTTATTGCGCATTCTGCGACTGTTGTTACGTGACACTCTTTTCAAAGTCATTATCTTTTAATACGGTTTAATATCGAACACTATAAATTTTATATAAAATTTATATAAAGCGATATCAAACACTATCATTTAATATTAAAGGGGGCGGGCCTATGATAAAGGGGGTGGAGTAACTGTCACTTTGACAGAAAGGTGGTCTTTCTCTACTGTCTCACAAGGAAGGGGCATGACCACATAATATTACCCATATTTCAAATTACGCCACACAATAGCACAATCTTATTCACATCACCCTGCGCATAGTAGTGCTGTTTATACACATAATGTCCCCAGTAGTGGTGCCGGTTATACACATAATAGCCCTTGTGTTAATGCCAGTTATACACACAATAGCCCCTGTGTTAGTGCCAGTTATACACATAATAGCCCCTGTGTTGGTGCCGATTATACACATAATAGCCCCTGTGGTAGCACCAGTTATACACATAATAGCCCCTGTAGTAGTGCCAGTTATACACATAACAGCCCTGTAGTAGCGCCGGTTATATATAATGCCCTCAGAAATGCCATTTATACAAATTATGCCCCCCCTCCCCCTAGTGGTGCAAGTAGAAAAAATATCTTAGTGGTACTATGTGCCAAAAAAATGGGTGTGTCAAATGCCTCATGGGGTGTGGCCAATGAAAATGGGGGCATGATGCAAATATGGTGGGCCAGATACACATATGACCCCAATAGTGCCAGATACACATATGCCCCCACCGTCCCAGATATGTTCCTACTGTGCCTGATATGCCCCCACAGTGCCAGATACACAAATGCCCACAGTGCCAGATACACAAATTCCCCAGAGTGGCAGGTACACAAATGCCCCACAGTGGCAGATACAAAAATGCCCCCAGCAGTGCCATATATGCCTCCACAGTGCCAGATGTGCTCCCACTGTGCCAGAAACACATATGCACCCACAGTGCCAGACATGCTCAACAGTGCCAGATACACAGTGCCTCACAGTGCCAGATACACAGTGTCCCACAGTGCCAGATACACAGTGCCCCACAGAGCCAAATACACAGTGTTCCACAGTGCCAGATACACAGTGCCCCACAGTGCCAGATACACAGTGCCCCACAGTGCAAGATATACAGTGGTAGATATACAGTGACCCACAGTGCCAGAAACACATTGCCCCACAGCGCCAGATACACAGTGCCCCACAGTGCCAGATACACAGTGCCCCACAGTGCCAGATACACAGTGCCCCACAGTGCCAGATACACATTACCCTACAGTGCCATATACACTGCCTTCCACACGCACACATACACATAGATACACTTACACATATACACACACACATACTGTAGCTGCACATACAGATAGAGAGATACACACACATACACACACACACACACACATACATATACACACAGATACACACACACTTTCTCACTCACACTTCTTCAACATACCATCTGGCTGGATGGATTTGTAGCAGTTTCTGTCCTCTTCAGCCTGGTTCCATGTAGCTCTGCCCCTCGGCACTGTGTAACTCTTCCCCCTTTTTAGCCAGAACCCACGACATGGACGGACACTGCAGGGGGGTTAGGGGGAAGCTTCAAGCTGCTGCGCCGCTGCCTGTCAAATGGTGTGACAGACACAGAAGCTGGCAGCAGCAGGGGGCCCAGGTGCAGCAGTGGGGATGCAGTGCAGGGAGAGCGCCTCTCCACCCTGGCGCCTACCTGCTTTGCATCCCTTTGCTGAGCGGGTAGCGCCGGGTATGCCTAGGGACCGCACAGACAGTGGATCCACGCTGTCCTGTCAAGTTAAAAAGGGTGAGTTTTCACTGAGTGTGTGTCTCAAGGGGGGCATAGAGTGGGCTCAGGAGTGCTTTTCAGCTATTTTAGTAGTGTGGACCTCCACATTCTTGTTGCTCCTCGGCACACACCAGCCTTAATCTGCCCTGCTATTGTATGTCAATTTATTTTTGGCTGGTTATTGTACAATTTTATATTTGGCTGGTTATTGTACAATTTTATATTTTTTAATTACATATAATATTTGTTGTCTGCATATGGTCTGCTCAGTGTATTCTGTGCTCTCCCCATTGTGCAGCACTGAGGACCATTGTGGCATCTTATAAATAACATACATAAATAAGAATAATATAAATAATAAGGACATGTACTGCTGTAATCAGTCTTATATGTAAACCATCTTCTAGAAGTACTTGGAAACTGTTACATGTCTGATCTGTAATAATAGTAAATCCTATAATAAGAGTCAGAGTGATATCTGACCACAATTATTATATATTAGAAATAAGTAGCAGAGTGATCACATTGCGGAGTGTGTGGCCAGGGGAAGAATCTTTCCTTGATATGCAGTAAGTGGTCAGAGCGGGTGTGCAGGAGGGTTGTGGATTATACACAGAACAATGAATGCTGGAATATGTTAGGAATGATTAGAAAGTAAATAAGTTGTAAACATTATTATGAATGATCTGCTGTGTACAATGTAACACCAACAAAGCAAGTTCTAGGATTTATAGAATGTATTCTATTTACTGTATATTTCAATAGGTGCAATTTCTCATGTGTGTAATCCCACAGTATTATTATTACCTTTTATTTAATAGGTTCCGCTAAATGTACACACCGCTGTACAGAATACACATACAAAACATTTCTCATTAACAGGGCATTACAGTAGGTTTTACAAAAAATACACAAAGGAACGCCATAACATAAGTGTCAAAAAAGAAGTTTACACCAGACTGGAAGAGACAATTGGGGCATACATACTGTATGGCAACTCATTGAAGATAGCTGGAGGCAAAGGTGAGAGTCAGGGCAGTGCAGTGATCCTGTACCCAGCATATGGACAAGCTACAAGAATCAGAGTGGCTGTAGGAAGGAGACAAGGCCATGAAGTACTGGTGAAAGGCGGTGTATTAAGGAAGAACAAGAAGGAGGAGCTTACACTCTAAAGTGAATAGAAAAACAGTTGGATGGTGACCAGAGAAATATAAATTGTGCAGGGTTAGAAATCAAATAATCAGGAAGGATGAAATGCTTTAATAAAAAGGTGTATTTTATACCATTTAAGTGGCATCAGTATTAATATAAAGCCTTAATGTGGGGAGTTAAGGAAATAGTGAATTTTAGGATGAAAAAGAGGCAACAGAACTGAGGGACAGAAGATATGGTCCATGTTATCACTGGAGGATGAGGGCATATCAGTATATTATATCCCTAAGAGAAAAAAAATAGTAAACTGTTTTTCAAATAAAAAGAAACAATTTTTAAATTAAATGATTTATATAAAATCCTGAATCATATTTTATATGTTAATGCATGTACAAGATCCCAAAATCTCGGTGCAATGACAGATGTCTTCCTGGATACAGAAAAGCTTTTAATGGAGGATTCCATGTCTGCTGCTATGACTGTGTCCCATGTTCTGAGGGAGAAATATCTAATACAACTGGTAGGAATGTGTTACAGTATATACATAAGATAAATCAACATATGAGAGTAAAGATTTTACAATTGTCATAGTAAAATATCAGTATAGAAGACAAACTGTATGATAGAATAAAAACACAATACAAATAGCACAAAACTATATTGGTGTTCTCACATTAAAGTATAAAATGCCACATTCCAAATTCACTACATATTATATTGCAGTACTTTGTTTCAGTTAATTACCACTTTTTATTGAGAGACATAAGTATTACATTAATAAAACAAATACTCTGATACCCCCCATTTTGGTACATACCCCATGAAACATTTCAGTAGAACAAATGTCCAGTGCTCCCATTGCTGACAAAACACATTAATTTATTTTTGCAGATTTATATTGACTATACATACTGTTTAGTTGTTTTATAAGGAACAAAAGAACTGACCCACTGAGATTATATGTATGATTTTATATTACATTTTAGACAGTGAGATCTGCCATAGATGTCCTGATGAAGAGTGGCCGGATGAGAGAAGAGTGAGATGTGTTCCCAAAATATATGACTTTCTGTCTTATGAAAAGGACATTGTGGTGCAAATATCTACAGTAACAGCTTCATCTTTCTCTGCCATAACATTATTTATATTAGGGAACTTTATTTATTACTGGGACACCCCAATTGTGAAAGCCAATAACCGGGCTGTAAGCTTCATTCTCCTGGTCTCCATCTTGCTGAGCTTCCTCTGTGTGTTTTTGTTCCTCGGCCAACCAGTGGATATAACCTGCAGACTCAGACAGACATCATTTGGGATCTTCTTCTCCACAGCTCTCTCTTCTGTATTAGCCAAGACAGTCACTGTCTTCATTGCTTTCAAAGCCACCAAACCTGGCAGCTCCTGGAGGAAGTGGGTCACACTCAAAGTATCTAAACATGTGATCATTGTGTTCTCCTCTCTCCAAGCTCTGATCTGTGGTATCTGGCTGACTGTTTCCTCTCCCTACCAGGAGTATGACCATCACTCCTATAAAGGAATAATTATCATTCAGTGTAATGAGGGGTCAGTGATTGGGTTATACTCTATGTTGGGTTACATGGGTATCCTGGCATCTGTGAACTTTGTTCTGGCTTTCATGGTTAGGACATTACCGGACAGCTTTAATGAGGCCAAGTTCATCACCTTCAGCATGCTGGTGTTCTGCAGTGTCTGGATTGCAATGATCCCAGCCTATCTGAGCACCAAAGGGAAATACATGGTGGCTGTGGAGATATTTGCCATACTGACCTCATGTGCTGGTGTACTGGGCTGTATATTTTTCCCAAAGCTTTATATTCTGCTTATAAAACCTGAATTTAACTCTAGAAAAACAATACTGGGGAAAAATAGTACATAAACCATTAGATACTGTACTTGAACATGATATTATGCAAAACCTGTTGTTTTCCTTAAACATTGCTTAATTAAAAATATCTGCATCAAAATTGCTTTATGTAAATAAGTATAAGAATATCTACATTTAGTGACATGAACAAAGGAAAAGATATATATCTATCTTTCTCTATATCTATCTATGTGTGTGTGTGTGTGTGTGTGTGTGTGTGTGTGCACTTGTTTATATATCCTAACGGGGACAAGGGCCAGACAGCACACCAACACTGGCGGGACCTCCGACATGGTGGGGACCTAAAATGAGGTCCCCATGAGTCTGACCCTGGGAGGTGATAGGGGAGTCATGTCTCAACTACCCAGCATACAATTCTCGCAAGTCCCCGAGAATCACGTTTACCAGACGGGAATGGGTTTCGGTGTGTATGCAATGCAGAGTGTGTTTAAATCAAACAGTTCCCCAGCAGCACTGTGGAGCATTCCCCGAATAATCTCCGGTGCTGCGGTGCCACCGGGGGGAAGGGGGGGTTAGGACGGCCTGCTTGCTCTGCACCGGCGGGGGACTTGGACCGGGCGCCCTCACTCTCCAGCCAAGTCCCGGCCGGGGACTTGGCCGGAGGCACCCCATCCGCCCGGCGCGTCAGCGCCTCCGAGCACGGCAGAGCGCGGAAGGGGGATCCTTCCCTGGTCCGCCCGGGGGCCGACATGGACTCCCTGGCCGGGCTTAATAGTCGGGGGCGGGTCCACCGGGAGGGGAGGAGGGGCCTCGGGCCGTCCAGACGGGAGCGAGTCCGGGCCTCGCCTCCTCCTCGTCCCGCCCGTCCCCGGCCGGGTCAACCCCCGGTCCGTCCGGCGGCTCCACGGCCTGGGCTTCCCGTCCAGCGGAGGACACCCCTACTCTCGCCTGATCTTCACCCGGCGAGAGCCCGGGCTGCGGAAGCCTGCGGGAGCCCGGGTTGCGGAAGCCGGCGAGAGCCCGGGCTGCAGAAGCCGGCTGGAGACCGGGTTGCGGAAGCCGGCGAGATCACGGGCTGTTCTTCTCTTCCATCCGTCCATTATTTCATTTTCTGTCTGTATGTACGGAGCCCGGGCCGCGGAAGCCGGAGGGAGCCCGGGGTGCGGAAGCCGGCGGGTGCCCGGGCTGCGGTAGCCGGCGAGAGCCCGGGCTGTTCTTCTCTTCCATCCATCCGTTATTTCATTTGCTGTCTGTATGTACGGAGCTCGGGCCGCGGAAGCCGGAGGGAGCCCGGGCCGCAGAAGCCGGAGGGAGCCCGGGCTGCGGAAGCCGGCGGGTGCCCGGGCTGCGGTAGCCGGCGAGAGCCCGGGCTGTTCTTCTCTTCCATCATTCCTTCCTCCCATCCGTCCATCCATCCATCCATTCATGCATCCATCCGTTCATTCTCACTGGCTTTTTTTTTATTTGACAGAATTGTTTTTGTGGTATTCTTTTACCCCCTTTTTCCCCCCTATTTTTTTTCTTTTTTTTTTCCCTTTCATTTATTTCCCCCCACCAGGGTGCGCCGACGAGGGGAGACGCCTCCCCGCCGCCGCCATCCCGGACACATCGCAAATTCACAACTGTGGATTATTTTATTATTATTTTTTTACGCGGCCAGCAGGGGGCGCCGCGCGCGCGGACTGGCGCTCGTGAACTTTGCATTTAAATTGGTGGTGTGTTTTTGTCTTTTGCCTGTTTTTTTTTAATCTCAATTGTGTATTCCCTCGGCTGGCCAGCGGGGGGCGCCGCGGCGGGGACACGGGCGGACCGGGTACATTTCATCTGTTTGGGGCGAGTGCTTTTTTGAAATTTTTTTATCTTGTAGTCTCGTTCCGTTCTTCCCTTCAACTGGCCTGCGGGGGGCGCCGTGCGCGCGGACCGGCGTCCACCCCTGGCCACTCCGGGACTTTGCATTCAAATGGGTGGGGCGTTTTTGATTTTTTGCCTATTTTTTCACTTCCCCCCTCTCAATCGTGTATTCCCTCGGCTGGCCAGCGGGGGGGCGCCGCGGCGGGGACACGGGCGGACCGGGTACATTTCATCTGTTTGGGGCGAGTGCTTTTTTGAAATTTTTTTATCTTGTAGTCTCGTTCCGTTCTTCCCATCAACTGGCCTGCGGGGGGCGCCGTGTGCGCGGACCGGCGTCCACCCCTGTCCGCTCCGGGACTTTGCATTCAAATAAGTGGGGTGTTTTTGATTTTTTGCCTTTTTTTTTCACTTCCCCCCTCTCAATCGTGTATTCCCTCGGCTGGCCAGCGGGAGGAGCCGCGGCGGGGACACGGGGGGGGGGGGAGGGTTCATCCGTGCGGACCGGGTACCTTTCATCTGTTTGGGGCGAGTGCTTTTATGAAATTTTTTATTTTTCTTTTTGTCTTTCCTTCGACCGGCCAGCGGGGGGCGCCGCGCGCGCGGACCGGCGGGGCCCGGGGCCCTGCATCCCACTTACTTTCGCCCGACGGGATTCGTTTCTTTTTTTTTATCCGAGAGTACACACGGAATCTGCACCCACCGCAGTGGCGTCAGGCGGCCACCGGGGGGCGCCGCGGCGGGGATCCGGGGGTCGCCCGAGAGCCGCCTGCCCGTCTGCTGGGCCAAGGGGGCCGGGGCGGGTCGCGCGCCGCCGTTCCCCCCGATCGGCGCGGTCCGAGAAGCCTCTGGCCACTGAGGGGCGCCGTCGGGTGGTGCGGGGGCACCCCCGCCGCCCGCCGCCTCCCCCCGTACGTGTCGGGCCTCCCACCGGGCCCCCGCGGGCCGGGGGACGCGGCCGGCGAGCGTCGGACTCCAGCGCGGAAGTTTCGCGGATGAGTGCGGACCGGGGCGCCCGCGGCCCAGCAGCACTTCCTGGGGTTCGGGGAGGAGATGGGTGAAGCCTGGGTCGAGCGCGCCCTCGGCCGTCCGTGTCGCTACCTGCCGGAGCACACCTCCGCCGGATCAGTAGGTACCAACGAGGCGAGCGAGAGAGCCGGGACTCTGTCCGGGGCCGATAAGCCTGGTTCCCTGGAGCTTTTGCGAAAGGACCCATGACAGAAGATGCGCGGAGCTCAGAGATCAGCATGGGCAGGGCCTTCTTGCATCCGATTTTGCCCAGGAAGGGCTCCAGGAACCGGGTTACAAAAAGCAAAAAGCCTTGGAGCTCAAGTGAAAGGGTTAGTGACAGGATAGCCGTGGAGCTCCGATAACAGCATGGCAGGACCAGGATGGGGCCTATAAAGGGTCCGCGACGGGCGTCCGTTGGAGCCCGACGTACGGCCCGGGCACGTCTCCTTCTCCCCCGGAGGCAGCGCACACCCCATCGGGCCAAATCGGGTACTGCAATTTGTAGAAGTTTCGCCGATGAGTGCGGACTGGTGTTCCTCAGGCTGGGAGGCACTTCCAAGGCCTCGGAGAAAAATTGCAGAGCGCACCGCGAAAGTGTCGCGCGCGCCTCCTGTCCCACTACGTCCGAGAGGACCCCTGAGCGAGATTTACAGGTGGCGGATGGATTACGGTATGGAAACAGTGAACCAAATGATTTTTGGAGCTCCTGTGAAAGGGTTTGTGACAGGATAGCTGTGGAGCTCCGATAACAGCATGGGCAGGACCATCTCCCTGATGGGGCCTATAAAGGGTCAAGATGGGCGTCCGTTGGAGCCCGACGTACGGCCTGGTCACGTCTCCTTCTCCCCCGGAGGCAGCGCCCCCCAGCGGGCCAAATCAGGTACTGCAATTTGTGGAAGTTTCGCCGATGAGTGTGGACCGGTGTTCCTCAGGCTGGGAGGCACTTCCAAGGCCTCGGAGAAAAATTGCAGAGCGCACCGCGAAAGTGTCGCGCGCGCCTCCTGTCCCACTACGTCCGAGAGGACCCCTGAGCGAGATTTACAGATGGCGGATGGATTACGGTATGGAAACAGTGAACCGAATGAAAATTACTCTTTTCTTTCTGCAACCCGATCGATGTGGCACCCCGCGCCCCGGCGGGGAGGGACGATCGCTCGGCCGGAACCCAGGGGTCTCGGCTGGCTCCAGGCGAACCCGACCCTCCCTCTGCCCACGGCGCGCCCGGAACCTCTCGGCCCGGAGAGGGCGTCCGGTCCCCAGGCGTCCGCCCGATCGCTCCGGTTTCCGGAGCCGGGCGGGCCCCGCACCCGTACCCCGTGTGGCGCGGTCTGCTCCGTCCGCCGGCACCCGCAGGCGTCTGACGCCGCCAGGGGTGCCGGGGAAGCGTCCCCCTCGCCCAGCGAAGGGCGCTCGCTCCCGGACCCCGGCGGAGCACACGATTTCCCAGGAACCGAATGAGCGTCGCATCGATATCCGAGGACGCGGCCAGCCCCGACGGCCGCTCCTTGCAGCCCCAAGAGAGGGCCCTGCGCGCCACCCCCGCTCCGGCGAGGCGGTCGCACGGAAGGGTTCGCCCGCCGGACCTCCCCCGCCGCGGACGGGAGGGCCGGACGGGGCGGAGGTCAGAGCGCGAGAGAGCGCGGGAGAGGAGCTGAGTCTGGCGGCAGGGCGAGAGAGAAGCGCAGACTCGGAGCGAGACCGTCCAGGAGACGCAGGGAGAGCGGGAGGCGCTTTTCGGAGGGAGCCGGCGGAAGCCGCGGTCGCCCGTGCGCCAGACGGTGGCATCCCGGAAGGGCGACGGAGCCTCGCGAGGTGGAACCTCTTTACACCCTTTCACCCCCCCGGGACCAGATGAAACCCGTCAGGCGTAGATCGGGATGAGGTGGGGCTGGGGGCAGTTGCTGCCGTCCCAGCGAAAAAAACCACCCCCCAGGACGGCTTGCACAGGTTTCCTATCGAACGGGTTGTCGGGTGAGGAGAAAACAGGCGAAATCGAGCGTGGTGATGTTGCCCCTCCCCGGGGTGTCCGCCCGACGGTGCGTTGGCGGCCGGGCCCCGCCGTCCACTCTGACTCCGAGCTTCCCAATCGGCCCGACCGGGACGGCCGTCCTCCTCCTCCCGTCCCCATATTTTCCGAGTGCCCGCTCGGCTCGAGACCCGCCCCGGTCCGCCCCGCCGTGCGTCGGCGGACGGAGCCCGGTCTGGCAAACCCTCCGCTTTCGAGACGGCGCGCGCCGCGGCCCCCGATGTTCGGGCGCGCGCCGGACGATACCGAGAGCTACCTGGTTGATCCTGCCAGTAGCATATGCTTGTCTCAAAGATTAAGCCATGCACGTGTAAGTACACACGGCCGGTACAGTGAAACTGCGAATGGCTCATTAAATCAGTTATGGTTCCTTTGATCGCTCGACCCCGTTACTTGGATAACTGTGGTAATTCTAGAGCTAATACATGCCGACGAGCGCTGACCCCCAGGGATGCGTGCTTTTATCAGTCCAAGACCAAACCGGGAGTTCCCTGCGGGTCGGCCCCGGCCTCCCACCGCCCCCGGCCTCTCTGGCGACTCTAGATAACCTCGGGCCGATCGCGCGTCCCCGTGACGGCGACGACGCATTCGGATGTCTGCCCTATCAACTTTCGATGGTACTTTCTGCGCCTACCATGGTGACCACGGGTAACGGGGAATCAGGGTTCGATTCCGGAGAGGGAGCCTGAGAAACGGCTACCACATCCAAGGAAGGCAGCAGGCGCGCAAATTACCCACTCCCGACTCGGGGAGGTAGTGACGAAAAATAACAATACAGGACTCTTTCGAGGCCCTGTAATTGGAATGAGTACACTTTAAATCATTTAACGAGGACCCATTGGAGGGCAAGTCTGGTGCCAGCAGCCGCGGTAAGCAGTTGTGTTTGGTGGAGCTCTCTGACTTCCAGACAAGGCCGAAGCCTGCGGTGTTTCCTGGTGGGGCCTTCCCCACAATGATGGAGCCTCCTGGGGCTGTCTCCCGGGAGAGTCCCCTGCCTGCGGGGCCTGGCCCTGGTCCTCCCCCTGATCCATCTGGGGGCCATGGCGGGCAGGGGGTCGAGGTGGATGGATGTGGAGCGGATTGGAAAGCCTTAGGGGGTGGCTCGGCCAGGGTACCCCCAAAAATTGAGGCCAAGCAAGGGGCGACCTTATCCCCTGGTGAGGAGAGTGGTGCAGCTGAAGGGGCTCGGTGCCCAGGAGGAGAGTTTGGGCCTGTGTTACATAGTGGCAAGAAGACTCATAACGCCCAGCAAGCTGAACCCCAGCGTGGTGTTGGTCCCCTGTATGATTGGGGGGGCCAAGAAGCATGTGGAGTTGAAAGACCCAGTGGTTGCTGAGGGGCCACATGCCTGCGAGGCGGCTAAGCTGTAGAATACTGAAAAAGAAATGTCATGTTTCTGCTGTTTCCCCAATGGAGAATGTTGCACCTGAACCACAAGTCCCAGCAAGCAATATGGGGCTGTGTGCTGATGTTAAAACACCTGAAATGCAGTATGATTTGGATTCAATGGAAAGGCTGGACAATGCTTTATTAATGCCTGATGGTGAGAAAGCAGAGAAAATGGAGCAATCAGCTTCTGTCTTACCTGGGGTGTCTGCAGTGGAGCTGGGCATGCTGTCAGTCCCTGTGTGCAGCGTGGAGGAGCTACAAGCAGCGGCTGTGCTGTCTATGGAGGAAAATCAGCAGAGATCTGACTGTATGGCTCCCGAAGTAGCTGGGAGTCGGTCCTCCAGCTTGAAACAACAGGGGAATGTATGTGTGGGGGGAGGGGGGTGTGGGCAAAGCCCGGAGTTGAAATCCAGGGAGGGGGAGCTGGAGCTTGTAATAAAAGGGAAAGATCATAAGGCATCAGGGGGGTGCGGGCAAAGCCCGGAGCTAAAATCCAGGGAGGGGGAGTCAGTATCAGAATGCATGGCAGCAGGGGGGTGCGGGCAAAACCCGGAGCTGGAATCTTCTGCTTGGCAGGTTATAGTGGAATCCCAGTTGGTAGCTGCAAAGGGTGAAATGGAAAGTGTGGTGCTGGACTCACCTATGCAGCAAGGTCCAGATATGCAGATGGAGGTTTCTGTGGCTGCAAGTGGGGAGGAGAAGGTGGTTTTGCAGCAGTTGGGAGGGTCGGTATTGTCAGATGGGGTAGGGCAGGATGTGGATATGCAGCAGCAGAATTGTATTAGCGTACTGCTGCCGTCAGTGTCAGTTGATGCAGTTATGGTGGCAGAAGGGCAGGAGGGTGCTCAGGTGGGGGTGGCCCCTCTTATGGGTACTGATCTGGATGCTGTGTTGTCAACCCTGGAAAGTGAGATAGCCAGGCTCAAAAGGGTAATTACGGCGAAAAGGAAGTATAGAAACCGGGCATATAGCCTGGAAAGACCGGTGCTGTCCGCTGAATTGGCCAGCCTGGAGGGGGAGCTATGTGCCAAAATAGCGGAACAAGAGGAATGTAAGTCTAAGTCGGTGGCTATAGAGGCTAAGGTGGAATCAACTGCGGAGTTACCTCCAAATAAGCCTGGTGAAGTTGCAGTGTTGGCTGAGGTCGAGCACCCCCTATATACCTCCATCCGTAATTTGGAGGGGGAGGCGGGGTCTCCTGTGGCAGGTGTAAGGTGTGCGGAGGATTTAGGGGTGCAACCTGGTCCTGTAGATTTGGTGACAGATGGCGAGGTGGCTGTGGAGAAAGTCACTGAAGGGTCTGGGAAAAGGGCTGTGAGTGAGGGTTTAGAGGTGGGGAAGGTGTTGGGTGGCCTGGTTCCTCGGGTTGGTGAGCTTGTGGCCAAGCCGGCGGTGCTAGCCCAGGGTGTCCCAAGCCTTGACAGGAACAAGTTAAGTCCAGGTCAAAGGCAAGTTGTGGAGTCAATATACGGTGACAAGCTGGCTGTTCCTGCAAGGGTGGGGGTCGCTCTGGCAGCTATGGAGGCAGTGCAGCACAGGCTGACCTTAGGAGGGAATGGAGAGGTGGAGGGTGTCTCGGGGAGACAGGTGCCAACAAACCCAGTGGTCCCAGGGTCGGCATCATATGCTGGCGTAGCAAGCGGGCCCAGGAGATTCCCTCAGCAGGGGCCGACGGCTGGGCAGCCAGTGAAGCGCCGCAACGCGGTGCAGTTAAAATGGCTTGGGGAGGGCCCTCCTCCGTGCAGGGCTTACTTCTTGAAAGATTTGTTTTCCTTAGGTTTTTCCGCGGATGATTTATTTGCGTGCATCCATCCTGTAGGGACCCCTGAATATGACCTAAGCTTCTTCACCTATAATGGTTTGCAGGCCTTTTGGTCCAAGTGGGGCACAGCCAAGTTACAGGAGCCCTGGGTGAAGTTTAAAGCTTATGCCATTACTAAACAAGAAAGGACCAAGATAACTATCTTGGTCCGAAATTAGTCTTTAAGCGAAGCGGACCTGAACTTCTGGATCAGGCGGTTCGTAGAGAAGATCTTTTCCCTGGTGGTGAAGGTCCAGGGGGCGATGGGCGCGTGGGGGGGTGCATGGTCAGCTACAGTCAAACTGGCGGATGGTGACCATGTACCCTCTGCTGCTTACATCGGGAGGGACCGCATCCAATGTTTCTACCCCGGGCAGCCCCGGACGTGCCATAGGTGTGGAGATTTCAGGCACTTTAGCCGGGACTGCCCGGCGGTGAAGTGTTCGAAGTGTGGCAAGCTAGGGCATATATCCCGGGATTGTAATATCATCTCCTGTAACTTGTGTGGGATGGAAGGACACCCATACAGCAGATGCCCTGAAGCCTTCCATAACATGGCCATGGATGAGGAGTTGGTTGAGGTCGTGAGGAGGGTGGAGGGAGAGGTTTTGGGTCCGACTGTTGTGCCGTTGCAGACTGTGGTGGTGCCTCCTGTTGCGGCCCCCATGGAGGTGGCAGGTCCATCGGGGGTCCCGGTGGGGGGTGCTGTGCAGATGGATGCATTGGCCATACCTGAGGAATCTCCCTTTACACTGGTTGAGAAGGGCAAAGGTGGGAAAGCAAATAAAAAAAGTAATGATGGTGGTGGAGTGGTAATAACCAACCGATTCTTTGCTATTTCCAGCGACGAGGAGGAGGAGGGGGAAGTAGTTAGGGAGGAATCAGGGGACCTGGTCCTAAGATCTAGAAAATTCAAACAGAGGAGGAGGGCAGCTAGTGTTTCCCCGTATCAGAACAGGCCCAGAGGAAATATTGGAAAGGTAGGGGTAGAGCCAGTGGTCGGTCAGCCTGTAACTAGTAAGGGGAAGGTGGAGAAAGTTTCCCAAGTACGAAAACCAGTTCCGCGGGTAGGCCCTGAGGTGGGTGATGGGGTGGAGCCTGTGGAAATTATTGGTCCTGTGGATCGGCCTGTATCTCTGGAACAGGGATCGCCCTTGATTAAAGAGGTTGTCCCTGGGCATGGTACGGGTCAGATACCATTGGCCAATCCTGTGATGGGTCCTGCCCCGGAGCCTCCAGATGGGAAGGGGGGGGGTTGTCCGCTGTACCCGGTAAGGTTAGTGATGAGGAGGTTACTCTTGGAGAGGACGAGGTGGTTCCTCCGGGAGTCAGTGTGAAGCGGTGGGGATCGTCGGAAGATGTGTCCCCCCGACAAGTGAAGAGGAAGTGATGAGGTCCTGCTTTCAATAACCCTGTAAGGATGGCTTCCCAGACCATTAGATTTGCCACCATTAATGTGGCGTCTATAATGTCCGAACGGGCTCGTTACATGGCTTATAATTTTTTCGACACGGTTGAGGTCGATTTTTTATTTTTGCAAGAGACTAGGGTAGGTCGACTCGTTGATCTCCACAAAGCGAAAGCCGAGTGGAGACGTGGTCCCTCCTATTGGTCTCTTGCGGCCGAGCCGTACGGTGGGTTGGCGGTGCTTTTTACCGGCATGATAACTGTCCAATGGGTTATTGAGATTCAAGTAGGCAGATGTATGGTTTTGGATGTCAACCTGAGAGGGCACGACCTGAGGCTTATCAACATCTATGGTCCCCAGACTAAATGGGACAGGAAGTGTCTTTTCAGGGAGATAAAGCCATATCTTTTTTCGGCCCGGCAGATAATCTTTGGTGGTGATTTTAACACCGTCCTTAGGCCTAAAGATAGGGGAGGCTCAAAGACTACTCTGGGCTATGATTCCCTTTTTTTAGCTAGTATGGTTAGACAGGCAGGCCTGGTGGATATGCATATTCGCCATTCCCCAGACCTCACGGGTTTCACCTATTTTAGAGGTAGGTGTAGGAGTAGGATAGACAGGTTTTTCGTTAAGGAGAGTTCGAAAACTTCGGCTCCGGTGCTGAAGTTAGTAGAATTCTCTGATCACGTTTTCCTGTGTGCATCCTTGAACGCCTCGGAAACTCCTCAGAAGGGACGGGGCCTTTGGCGTCTGAACTCTGAACTTCTGAAGGAGGATGAGATCAGACAGTCTTTCAGGGACTTCTTTCAATCTCAGGAGTCACTTTTGGAGGCAGGCTGGAGTAGGTCTGAGTGGTGGGAGGTATGCAAGAAGAGGGCTCGCAGCTTTTTCCGCAACCTCGTAGCAAAAAGAAACTTGTTAAAAAGGAATGTCTACCATGCCTTGAGAAAGAAACTGGATTTCTTAATTTCTGAGCAGGGGGATAGTGGGGAGATCTCCCGGGTAAAGGTCCAGATGAAAGAGTATCAGTATGACCGGTATGCGTCCTTGGTTCTGGAAAGGGATTATGGTAAGTACCACTCGCCTGATCCCTACCAGAGCTGTAAGAACTCGGTTAACTGTAAGGAGGTGAGGGGGTTGTGTGATGACCGGGGTGTCCTTCGTGAGGATAAGGAAGGCATTCTGGAAGTTGTGCAATCCTTTTACTCCGACCTTTTATCTGAGAAACTGCTTATCAGAGAGAGGATGGAACGGTTTCTGAGGGAGACTCCAGGTCTTGAGAATTTTGGCAGCTCTCTTGATTCCCTAGGGGATTTGATAACGGTGGACGAGGTTAGGAAGGCCATAGACTCCCTGTCTATGAAGAAGGCCCCAGGACCGGATGGGTTAACCTCCGAGTTTTATAAGATCTTTTGTGACCTCCTAGCCCCGCGTCTTATGGAAGTTTTTAATGAAAGCCTGGGTGAGGGTTTGCTCCCTCCTTCCATGAGATTGTCTGCTCTTATCCTACTTTCTAAGGGGAAGGATCCATCCCGTATTGAGAATTGGCGCCCCATCGCCCTTCTTAATACGGATTGTAAGATTCTGGCAAAGGTACTCTTCAATAGACTGATGGAAGTTTCCGGGTCTCTGCTTTCTCCCTCCCAGCACTGTACTGTGAAGGGCCGGAGCACCTTTAGTGCCGTCCTTGGCGTCCGGGAGGCTGTGGAACGGTGCCGTGCTGAGAGGTGGGGAAAATACTTGTTGGCACTGGATCAGTCAAAGGCTTTTGATAGGGTCAACCACGAGTACCTGTGGGCTCTGCTAGTACGGTATGGCCTCCCAGTAAGGGTGGTTGATTGGCTGCAAGTTATCTATAGGCAAGCCGAGAGCCTCCCTCTGATAAATGGTTGGGTGGGCCCTGCTTTTACGGTGGATTCTGGTGTCAAGCAGGGTTGTCCTCTGAGCCCCCTCCTATATGTCTTTGCAATCGACCCCTTCATCAGAAGGCTGGAGGGCGGCATTGTAAGTGGAGTCCGTTTGAGCCAGAGTTTTTCACTGGAAGTGGTGGCTTACGCGGACGATGTCACAGTTGTCTTGTCGGATCCATCTGAGGCGAGTGCTGTGATGTCGTCTGTCCAGGAATACTCGGATGCTTCGGGTTCCCTGGTCAATAAGGAAAAGAGTGAGGTTTTCTGGATGGGGGAGGAGGGTCAAGAGTTTGACCTTCCGGATGGCCTCCCCCGGGCGAGCCAGGAGATCAAAGTTTTAGGCATCAGATTTGGCCCTGGCGATTATGCCACTCGAAATTGGGATCTTAGACTGGATGAGGCCGGCCGGAAGGTAGAGCAATGGAAGAGATGGAAGCTGTCTCTTAGGGAAAGGGTTGACTTGATCAAAACTTTTCTGATTCCGGTCTTTTTGTATGTCAGCTACGTGTGCCTCTTG